>NC_064811.1:69865381-70045454 GCF_023721935.1 Panthera uncia | reverse complement strand
GGGGGGGGGAGGGAGAGAGGGAGGGAGAGAGAGAATCCCAAGCAGACTCCATGCTGTCATCTCAGAGCCCGATGTGGGGTTCAAACTCAGGAACCGTGAGATCATGACCTGAGCTGAAATCAGGAGTCGTACGTTTCCCTGACTGAGCCACCCAGGTGCCCCTTAAATTTTGCTAGGTTAAATGACAGATTGGTTTGAACTCACTGGATATCTACGTCTTTTCCAAATAAGATAATAAATACTGAAACATTAATTACTAAACACAGGTTTATCTGCTTTTGGCTTATTACAGAGAAACTAACAATACTTGGGTCTGCTAATGAACATTTTATGCTTTATCGAAAGATGTACTATGAAAAAACACATATTTCTAAAAATGAAATATATTCATAAATTTGCCAGTCTAAAGCATTCTAGTGTAATAGTTCACAATTGGTTACTACCTAGTTTTCACTGGAAACTAAGGTTTCTAAGAGTGAAATTCTGATAAAAGTAATTAAAACTGCTAGAAACAATAAGGAAGATAACTCTGTATGTAGGAAAAGTTACGATATGTTTTCGAAAAAAAAGGTATGAAAATGGTAATACATTTTTGGTGACAGAAAAGAAAGTAATTTTGTCCTACACTGAGACTAAACGAAGTCTTTTTGAATGAGAAAACTTAGGATAAAATCTGAATGTAAAGAAAAATAATTTTGTTATAAACTGAGACTGGTTAGAGAGAGAAAACTTAGGATAAAATCTGAATATATACAAAAAAAAAACTTTGTAGAAGGTTTGTGAAGGGGAATCTTTGGAAAACAATTTTATGCACAGTCAGGAGTAAGGTTGGAATAAATGAATTTTAAAAGTATACTGGTATAAGATTGGAATTCGAGGGGTGTTTTTTCATTTCTATTAAAATGACAGTTTTCTTAGATTATTGGTCTACCCTTGATAAAAAAAATTGTAAACAAAGGTTTTTTTTCTTTATCTGCCCAGACAACCAAAGTTTCTGTTTCGTCTTTATCAGGTCTTTGATTATTTAAGAAAGTTAAAACTTCTCAGTATTAAAGGAGCTAAGTTTTGCTAACAACTATGTAACCTTCTGTAGAATCTCCTATTGCCACTTTGGTTAAATAGATAATTAAATATTAAGTCTTATAATGATCTGTAATTCTACCTAGGCATTTTGCTTTAAAACCTGAGGTCTTTAACAAAACTTCCCCCAAATTCAAATTCTAAATGAAGTCTTTTTGACTAATGAGGCTTGATAATTTGGTATATTAAGTTACATGGGAAGCACTGTCAAACAAATGATGATAAACTTTCTTAGGTTACACTTCATGGGCAAATGCAAAACTGTCCTACAAATTATATGAAATTCCTAAGGTTTAAGTATGTCCTGGTATAAGGTCATCACTTGACATTGTAATTATTATGTTGTGTGTCACAGAAAAAACTGGATTTCCTTGTCAATTGCATTATAACAAATGCTCATCAGATCTTTAACCATGTCCATCTTCGAGTCTTTTTGTCATTTACACTTATTGTTCTGATGCTCTTGCAAAATGTGTTTCATCTTCAAGGAAATTCATGAAAAAGACTTTGCACAAATACATCTTTCTGATACTTTAAGATCACAAAACTAAACTGGGTAAGAATCTCCAGAACTAATGGAAAAGCTGCGAACAGAACCAGATTTAATAATTAGGAACTGAATGAATTGAGGAAGATGATTATAGTTTTTCTGACTCTTGTTTGAAACACTGCTGGTTCTCTAATGTTTGCTGTTTTAGATTTAGGGGAAACTTTTTCTCTTAAAGTATGTATGACTTATAGAAATATGGTAAAATATTCCTTTGTGACAAGTGAAAACATTTCTTTTCTCCCTATCTGAACCCTCTAGAATTCAGAAATTCTCAGTGAGTATTCTTTCTTTCATGACAATTATAATTGTTTATATAAGTTCAGTAAGAATCTGTTCTCCTAGTAACAGGACACCATTGGAAACACTGGTTATATTACCAAGGTTTTGACTGGAATGTCATATTTGAGACAGACATACATAGACTCAGATATGACCAGACAGTTTTAAGGAACTGAAATTGACTTTATGGAGACAACAGAGCCCCTTGGAGATGTTCCCTGACACCTTTCTTACAGAGTCCCCAGCAGCTTTACTCCCAGGTGAATAAAGAATGTCACTTCCTGGCAGACACAGGAACCTTAGGGAGGATGTTTGGGGGACCCCAAGAAGAGAGGAATTCACCCAAATCTATAAGCATTGCAGGCAACCTGACGGCAAGTATTTGGCTTGACTTCTCACCTTGACAGGCTGTTAAAAGTTCAATCTGAACCTCCTTATAGAAAGTTCCAGCAAAGTAGATTTTAAAGAATTTATATGGTCAATCAGTATTCCAGCTGTGCTTATGTAAATAATTAGGCTAAGTTTGTTAAGATTGGACTCGTTTTACAAATGTCTTGATTTGGCTCTCTTTGCTGGAAATGAGGATGATTTTAGAGAGAAAAATTATGTTTCGATAAACACTTTTGTGGATGTTAGATTCTAGTTTTGTCTTTCAATGTTTGTTGTGCACCTAACCTACACAACTTGAGGTAAACATCAGAGAAATTGCCACAATGAGGCACGTATAGACAGTCTTCATGCCTGTTACTCTGTGGGGATGACAAGAGGACCCACGGGCATATGACTAAACAGCTAGACAATGGAAGACACTTGCTTGTTAGGAGTTCTTACCGCTCCCTTCTCAGTCCACATGAAGTCTGAAGTTGCCCACTGGACTCCCTCTCAAATTATTCACCCAGGTCACACAGTACCTCCTTGAGGAAATACCAGAGGAAGCTGAATATCTTTGGGTATACCTTGCTCCCCTGATGGGGACCTGCAGCTCATCACATGTGTTTGCTTTAGTAAAAGAACAGATAGACACCACCCCAGGTATGGGAAATGCAGCACATGGTGGAACTGGGTAGCTAACTGCTGAGCAAGTCCAATGGAGTAAAGAGCACCCCCCCCCCCAGGTATTAAAAAGTTAAATGGTATTTAGGGATCATCCCAGGCAATGGGGTGGACTTCCTGAGAATTGTGTAACACAACTGTCACTTTGATTCTATGTGACTGGAATGGCAAAACTGCTACTTAAGAGCCAAGAGTACCCCACTACTCCATGGGGTTAGCTATATGGACTTGTGGAAATAATGGATGGCCTTACCTTATGAATGGATTAGATGATGCATGCACTTGTGAATGAGTTACCTCCCACTTGCCAGTGATTTCTCATAATAGGGATACTGTTAAAACTAGACATCAGGCAAACAGGGCTTTTTGATGGTTTTATTCTTTGGCCATATTTGTCCCAGGAGCTGCCTTTATCAATGTAGAATTAGAAGTAGAGGCTTTAGCCAAGCATACAAAGGCCACCTTGAAACAAACCCAGCATGCACTCTCCTAAATGATGATACCACACAAATTCAAAAAATTGCCCTTCAAAACTGGATGGCCATTGACGTTTGACTGCAGCCCAAGGATGAAATTGTACTGTCATTAAAACAGAATGCTGTATTCCTATTCCAAATTATTCAAAAAATGTAACTGAAGCCACTAAAGATTTAAACAAACACATAACTGCTAGAGATGCCCTAGTTCTAGATCCTTTTAGCAGTTTGCTGAATTCTATTCCTTTCAAATGGAAATATGCCCTGCTAAACATTGCATATGTCTTGTTCTTCTTCTCTTTGGTTGTTTGACTTTCTGTATTTGTCAAACAGGAGCCCACACTCATACTAGCTTGGAGATGCCCTTGCTGTCCTCCTCAGCAGGGACACAAAAAACAATTCTAACCTGTCAAAATCCTCCATCCCAAAATTCCTACATCATCCCTGGTCCACAGGAAGTAGTTACAGCAGAAATGACCATCATCATCCCTTCTTGTTCTATTGAAATGTAATAACTTGACAGTGAGGATTTGAAGAAGGACCCAGTCTTTGCCCTGATTGACTCCATTTTGCCTTCAACCTTTTCCTCTTAAAGGCTCTGTTTTTCCCCTCAGGCTTATCTGTTAACACCGGCAAAGACCCAGGGGGCAAAAACATCCCCTGGGAACCAAAACTACCCCCTCAGGCAATAACTACTCCCCTGACGTCAGCAAGACCCCCACGTGATGGACCTTAGGACAATTGTCAAACTGACCTTTGCTGCTCAGCTGCAAGTACCTACCGATTTTGTTGTTCCCTGTCTTCCCTATATAAACTTAGAAGTATTCTCAGCACCTTGGAGACATTCTTAGGACTTTAGTCCCCAGTCTTTCTGGTGTTGACCTCACTGAAATTCCTTTCTGATTTCACCACCACTTGTCTCTCCAACTTCAGATTTTGTTAGTGGCATGGGAACCTGGTCTGTTTTGGCCGCCCCCATGCGTCTAGGTGGTCTTGCACCATTGGGCTCCAGTAACAAAATGAGAGAAATAAATGTGATTTTAGAAGGTCTGCATAACCTCGTGACCAATGTCTTCTAATTGGTACAAAGTCATGCATGGGTAAAAAATTCACTGAAAGTGTAAAACAGACTAATGGATTTGAATGTATCAAAGTAAAAAACAAAACAAAACTCAGTGATAGAATTCCAGATTCCATACTGCAATTAAGCTTTAAGAAAATGTGACTTGTATAGTTTTAGTATAATATCAAAGAAGGCTTTAAAATACTTCCCTCTTTTCTGTGTGAGACTGGATCTTCTTCATAGATTTCAACCAAAACATTGCAACACATTGAATACAGAAGCATCTATGAGAATCCAGATGTCCTCTATACTGTATTAACCTTCTATTGCGTTAACAGTAAAGAGATTTGCATAAATGTGAAATAATGCCATTCCCCTTCCTAATTTATTTTATTTTGGAAATAGTTTTCTTTCCCAATAAGAAATTATTTCCAATAATAGACCCAAGTAATGGGTTTATTATTATTTTAAATACGACCTGAGCCGAAGTCAGACGCTCAACAGACTGAGCTACCCAGGCCCTACAGGTAATGTTCTTATATTGTAGCTATTCCCATATAACCTCTTAGCACCTAGAACAAAATATGCTCACATCATCACCTGGGGCTATGTCAAAAACACAGTGGAGTCCAGAACTACTGAATGAAAGTCTTTGTGAGGTGAGGTCTCCAGGATACACATTTCAGCACATTCTCCAGGTAATACTTGTTGTCTGCTTGTACATGAGAGCCACTTACCTAGATCATGCATATTTAGAAAATAATGTTAAAAGCTTTTTGATTCACTATTGGTTTATAATTCCTGAATCATCTGAAGGATCACGGTTGGACAACATTTATATTCATTGTCAGAGATCTCTATTAAACAATAAAATACCACTGCACACATATATTCTTATTGCCACAGTAGAGTGATAAACCTTCAAGGAGACAAATATAAATTCAGGCAAAAGTCTACTCCTAAGAATTTTCTGCTTGCCATTTCCTCCTGTTTTTTTCTTATTATTTTCAATACCAACTATGATCATTTGTACTTCGAACAAATTGGTATCAGACATCTAAGCAACCTGAAACAGTATTTTTTTTGGGGGGGGGGGCGCAAGTGAGCAAAGGGGAGGCAGGAAGGGGAAGGAAGAGGGGTAGGGAAGCAGGGATCGTGTTTCACCCAAAGTGGGGCTCCTGCTCACCTGATGTGGGACTATAACTCCTGAACTGTGAGAACCTGAGCCAAAGTCAGATGCTTAACAACTGAGCCGCCCAGGCACTCTGCAATAGTATTTCATAATAGCATTTACTCACAGGTTCTCCATTTACCACAGTCTAGAAATGTAACATCAGTAATATTAAAATTACATGTTTCCTCTTTGAACTGTGCTAATTGTTCTGGCACTATTTAAATATGAAGAAATGGAAGAACATAGCAAATAGCTACCCAAAAGGAAAATGGGAAACACCAGATCACGATTACACCTGTGATTACCTGGGCCCTCAAAATTGTTTGTAAATTAGTGAGGGTAATTTGAAACAGAAGTGAGATTACACTACATTTATACCATATCTAAAAATACTAGAGGAAAGTGCAAGAGAAATTTTCTGAAATTAGATACTGCCTGTGGCTGAAGTACTGCAATACAAACATGGGTATAATTATTTCCAAGCATTTTCAAAACACTATTGTGTCCTAACCACAGACTTGTTCAGCGATGAAACTGAACAAAAATGGTATTTTTGGCACACAAAATTCTTTGGCTTTCAGATGAAATTTGAGGAGATAGCCCCTGCATACATTTGTGATACTTTTATGTGTTTAAGATCTCCCTAGAGCCCCGGAGGCTCTGTAGACTTCAGGTGAAGAGCTGCTGGGCCCTGAAATACACTCAAACTGGACCAGCTCGTAGACCCAGCTTAGCTTACAAGTAAGAGGTAAGACCACCTGTCAATCCTTACTGTCCCTTAAAAACTTAGATGTGTCTTATTCATTGCCCAGTGAAGGACTACTAATGAAAAGAGAAAGATGTGACATGCCATCAAAACACCTGCACAACAAAATAACAGGTTTCTCTATACAGTGAGAATATGCTAATCAGTCTACGTTTCCTGATTAATCCAACAGTGACCACATATGCTAAAACCAATAGTACGCTACACAACTTAATAAGTAGGGTAGAATTTATAAGGTTAGTGGGACTATTTTACAATCATAAACGTGTTCTTGAATCACAAGAGTATCTTTTTTTTCTTTTAATGTTTATTCATTTTTTGACAGAGAAAGGGGGGGGGGCAGGGGCGGAGAGAGAGAGAGAGGGAGACACGGAATCCAAAGCAGGCTCCAGGCTCTGAGCTGTCAGCGCAAAGCCAGACACGGAGCTGGAACCCACGAACCGTGAGATCATGAACTGAGCTGAAGTCGGACGCCTAACTGACTGAGCCACCCAGGCACCCGAAAAGTATCTTTTTATTAGCCCTTTAAATTAATGAGCTTTATAAGTGACACTTGAACATATGTAGTGGCAACAACATATAGCATATGTAACACATCTTAATTACAATCACAAATGTGTACTGGATATTGTTATCCAAGAGTGAAAATAGAATAATCTTTCCAGTGCTCCATTACCTATTTGGCAAAATATACAGACATATGTTTAGAAATATATACATATTTACATTTAAATATTTTTTTATTTAGATAGAGGGCAATATCTTTCTAACATACCTTAGTTGAAATTAAAGGGGAGAAGAAAAGGTTACTCAGATTGCCTTAATCCAAACTGTAAAATGCCTCATTCAATGTACTATGCATTTGGTCCACAACAGTCATTCAATGATTCCACACCTTAATAGCATTTTGGGTCTAAAAGTTAGCTACACAGGTCAAATCTCCTAAGAACTGCTACTTCATTACAATGAGATGTTTCTTAACATGGACACTGCAAAAAATCACTTCACAAAAGAAAAGTGCTCCAAGTTGCCACTGGAAGATCTCAAATAAAGCAGACACAGGAAAAACAAGGAGAGGCAAAGGAGGAGAAAAAAAGATGAGCAGTCCCCAGAGGTCAGAGCTAGCAGAGAAAACAGTATCATAAGCATCACTGGAAATTAACTGGCTCCCCCTTCAGCTGTGACCTCAACACAAAGTAGTCCTCCCCTCACTGGTCCCGAGAAAACCCTCCTCTCCAGGCACTATTCCAAAGCTTTACTCCACATCTCTTGGGTCTTCTTTTTATATTTTTACTAAAAACAAACACTTTAGTGTCTATCTATTTTTGAGAGAGAGAGAGAGAGAGCGCGCGCATGCACATGCATGAGCAGGGGAGGGGCAGAGAGAGAGGGAGACAGAATCTGAAGCAGACTCCAGGCTCTGAGATGTCAGCACAAAGCCTGACATGGGGCACAAACTCACAAACCGTGAGATCATGACCTGAGCCAAAGTCGGACGCTCAACTGACTGAGCCACCCAGACGCCCCCACATCTCTTGGGTCTTCTAGTATGGTCTTCAAACTGAGGGTACAAGGAAATCCTCAAGAGGCCTGAGGGCAAAGGTTTAGGTAAATCTCTTTCCAAGGTCATTAATTTCCAAATGTCCTCTTTCCTGAAACAAGGATTCAGGCTTTCCTTTAACTTCCCCCTTGCCTTTCCCTACCAGAACAAGAAAAGCCTGCCTCTCATTCATCCCAAATCGGGGTACATTGTTCTGGGATATAAATGCCTCTGAGACCCCAAAGGAACATATCTATGTAGGAGAATCCCTGAGCTCAAATCAAGAAATATTCATGGGTGATTCCTCATTAAAGACATCCAGGTAATCAACCTGTAGCAAGGCCCATGCCTTTCCTATCTAGCTATGCAGAATTACAAAATGAGGTAGATCTTCTCTAATAGGTTTGAAAATGAAGACCTATGGTTTTTCAGCACTCTGTTGGGGAGTACACAAGCAACAATGTTTAGGACTACCATCCAACTTCAGCTCTTCACTGAATGAATGTCTTTTTCTCTACTTCTGGTTTACACTTTTCTGTCTCCTTCTATGGGCGCATTGTTAGACCATTTCTCCTCACCCTCCCCAAGACCCATACCAATTACTTATTCTCAGCCTGCAAAGGAGCTCAAGTTTCCCAACACCCCCCCCCCAACACACACCACAGCCTTAAAAAAAATTATTTTAGAATAATCTTAGATTTACAGAAAAGTTGCAAAGAATTTCCATATACCTCTCCAGCCAGCTTCCCCATTTTTACATCTTATAGCACTATTTGTCATTTGCCAAAACTGAGAAATCAACATTGGTATATTACTTTGAACTCTAGACTTTGTTTTGAATTGTTTTTCCATCCATATCCTCAATCTATTCCAAGAGCCAATTCAGGGTATCACACACTGCACTCTATGATAGTATCTCAGTTTTTCCTGGTTTTTCATGACTTTTAACAGTTTTGAGGAGTTCAGGCCACGTGCGCTGTAGAATGTCCCCCACCAGCCTGGGTTTATCTGATGTTTTCCCTTCAGGGGAGGGAGGGAATTACACTCCACCTCCTGTAGGGTGGGTGGTATTTATACATCTTATTTGGAATTCTTCTGTGAGGAAGATTTGCTTCTTCTCCATTTATTAATATTTAATCACTTCTTTATATTAGTATGGGGCTCACTGTTATTTTATCCTTTGGGTTATAACTCAGGGCTACATGATTTATTTTAGTCCTCCAATTGTTCCAGCCCTGGCCATTGGGAGTTCTCAGGTGAGCTCTCTGTCCCTTTGACCTGCTCCCATCCTTTTGTCTTTTGAACACTTCCTTACTTTCTGCTACAAGATGCTCAGGTACCATCTATTTTCTGTATGCTCTGCCCCAGTTCTAGAGTCAGCCATTTCTCCCACATATCAGCATCCTCTTCTTAAAATGCTATCCCCACTCAGGGTGCCTGGGTGGCTCAGTTGGTTAAGTGTCCGCCTTCAGCTCAGGTCATGATCCCAAGGTTCAAGCCCCACATCAGGCTTTGTACTTCAGCTCAGACCTCCTGCCATCCCAGCCAAATTTCCCAGCCATAAAAATGTAGGAAGCGTTGTCGGCTTCCTTTACAATGAAGCTCTCCTCTGTGGACTTTTAGGGTACCACTTTACTTGGGGGGGGGGGTGGTGACGCTCACTTTATTTTACAATTTCTATTCACACATCCAGAATTCAATATAAGACATTAGAAAACTTCACTTATCTCTCGGTCTGTTTGTGGTCTTGTACGATATCATAAGTGACTCTCCAAAAGTTTAACTCTAGCCCAAACCTTTCTTCACAACTCCAACTTCATTCTTTCCAGCTGCCCAGAAACACTTTGTTGGGAATGGAAAGGCATTTGGGAGGTTGTCCAAAATGGATCATTCACTTAGTGAAAAGTGTTTTACCCTCGAGATGCCAAGAAACACATGTCATTCAGCCTGAGCTGATGCTTGGGTCTGCAAAGGGCATTTTCTCTACAAAGGAAGGAGACAATGTCTTCCTCCCCAAAGAAGGGAAAGAACTGAGGGAGGAGGGCTAGAACTGGTTCCATTCTTGCAAATAAAAGCAGAAGGCAGAACTTAAAAAGGGCTTCTAACTGGCAAATCAGGAGAGACAAGGTAACATAAAACTAAAAAATGTCATTATCTTTATACTGTGTTTAACTGTAATGAACAGCAATAAACATCTTAAAATAACACCTGCCTCCTTAAATTTTTTACTAGCAAAAAACAGTGAGTATGCACAGTAACAGGTGGTATGCAGAGTAGTGATACCTTTAAAAAGGAAAGGCAAACAGATGAGGGAAAGAGAGACAAAGTCAGCCTGAGAAATGGCCCCAGGCCAGGCAGTGACCCCCAGCAACTCACACTCACCAGGGCCAGAATTCATCTGACCTCAACTCCAACCCATTCCTCTCCCCTTGGTCTCCATCACCCAAACTAAAGATCAGTTACTCCTTTTCCTGGTTCTTTCTCCACATGTAATCACCACCCAAATCCCAGAGGTCTCTTGAGATAGTAAAAATGCAGGGATACAGGGGTGGGGGGCTCTTCTCTTGAAACACTTCTCTATTTTTTTTTTCAATTTATACAACTAGTCCCTAAGTGCTTTTTCTCCCCCTGGGTTGAATATGCTTTCACCCTCTTGTGTTACAAAAATATTTAACAACATGGAAAGATACAATATAGTACAAGTTTTTTTAAAAAAGCAATTGCAATACAGTGCCTTTGTTAGGAACCCACTTCATCAAAATTTAAGTGAATATTTGTATTCATGAGATTGACTGGGCCTCTGTACCAAAATGCTAGTAGCTGTAGATATTTCTGGATGGAAGGACCAAATGGCTTGTCTTGTTCTGGGCATTTAAATATTTTCTAAGTATTATAAGGGCTCGTGGGTGGCTCAGTCGGTTAAGGGTCTGACTTCAGCTCAGGTCATGATGTCACGGTCTCTGAGTTTGAGCCCTGTGCTCAGAGCCTGGAGCCTGCTTCAGATTCTGTGTCTCCCTCTCTCTCTGTGCCTCTCCTCCACTCACACTCTGTATCTCAAAAATGAATAAATGCTAAAACGAAAGTTTTTAACATTTTCTAAGTATTATAAAATGAACATACCCACATTTCTAGCCATTAAAACAAAAAAAATCACAATTATTGTAAAAAATAAACTATAATCAAATCTTAGCTCCAGAAAGGAGACCAAGGTCATCTAATCCACATCTCTATGCAAGAATGCTCTTTCTGTGTGTAGACTAGCCCATTTGGGAATCTCTAGGGACATGTGTTGTAATTAAAAGGCAGCCCCTTCCACTGCTGGCCAGTGATGAGCACCAGAAAGTTCTGTGCTCCATAGAGCTAAAATTGGCTTCCCTGCAGCCCTCATCCATTGCTTCTATTCTGCCCTCTTGATCCTAATGGAACTGCCCGGCTTTCTCATGCTTACATTTGAGGGTGTTGCTTATTCTATCCTTTTTCCTTAGACCGATTCATGTTTTTATATTTAAAATGCATCTACTGTAAGGGTATTGTGCTGGGTAAAGCCCAGTCTGCTGGATCTTTGCCTTGTAACTGAAATGTTTAGACATTTATTTTAATTATTGATATTGTTGGGTTTAAGTTCTACCAACTTGCTGTCTTCCACTTTCCCTTTAGATTCCTGTTCCTTTCCTGCATTCTTTTGTGAATTTTCAGGCCCCACCCAAACCTACAGAATCAGAAACTCTATGGGTGGGGCACAACAATTGGAATTTCAATAAGCCCTATAGGTGACCCTGTTTTACACTCAAGTTTAGAAACCACTGCTCTAGCGCTAATAGAATGCATCCTCTACATAACCAAATTCTATTTAGACTCAATCTTGTACCTATTCCCAGCTGACACTTTCATCATCTAATTTATTTTGGAAATTAAAAATAATCACAAGGTCTTCTAGAACCCCTACTGTTCTTAGTTCAGGTTCTTTCTCATATATCATCATGCTTTTTCAATAGCTTAAGATTTCTCTTGCCAACTTTCTCTCTCCACTCAGCCTTCAACAGTACTGCCAGAATATATCATTCCTAAAATACACATCAGATGTTACTCTCTTGTGGAAAAAAAGAAAAAGAAAACCAACCCCCGTCCACTGCTTCCTCACTTTATCACCACAAACACCCTCCAGCCAGACACCTCTCATGCCAGCCATCTTTGCAGAGTATTTTCTCTTTGTTGGAATACCCTTTCCTTCTTCTCCAGCTGAAGACCCCCTACCATTTTTCAAATCCCAACCAAGGCAGCTCTTCTCAGAAGCCTTCTCTGCTATCTGAACCTTCACACTATCCCACAAGCTCCTAGCTCTCATGTATATCAAGTCACGAGGTGGGATAGGATCAAGGGGAATGTTTGCTTGTTTGAGCAGAGCAGAAAGGAAGCCAAAAGATAACGCAGCTAACAGATAATTACTGAAACAGAGAGCTGTGAAGAACTCTGCCAGCTGCAGCTGCCAGACTGCTTCCGACACCTGAATCCAAGGGAGAGCTCTGCCTGGAACCCACACAACCTGAGAAGCTCCTGGATTATGTAATCTCTGGACTCTGACCCACGTCCACAAATGGAGATCAGTGAACTATTTTCGACATTTCAAAAAGTCCAAAGGAAATCACTTATTTGTCTGTGGAAAGTATGTGCAGGCCTCTGCTTTGGGCCTTCCTAGACCCTGTGCTAACTCAGTGTGGTAACACCAGGGAGCTCATGCTCACCAGGAAGTCTAACTGACCAGCTTATGTGGTTTGATTAACTTAAAACCAGAAAACAGCAAAGCTGTTTAAAATGTGGTTTAGTAGAGGGACTCTTCCAAAACATGGGCTCCAAAGGAGAAGAGAGAAATAATAAAAGAAAACAAGAGTACTTTAAAACACACACAGAGGACATCACTTTGAAGACAGGTACTTCCCCACAGATGTCAACTAATGAAAACAATTCAGATCCTTCAGAATAAGCAGTATGGTTCCCGGCCTTGACTCTGCATGGGAATCACCTGGGGAGGTTTACAAGTTCCTGACACCCAGGCAGCACCCCAGGCCAATTACTCTCTGGAAGTGGGACCTATGAGTCAGTATTTTTTTAAAAGTCCTCAGGTAATTTAAAGTGAAGCCAAGTTTGAAAACCTCTGCTTTTAAGCCTTGCTACTCCTCCAAGTGAGGGCTGGAGAGCAGCAGTGACAGCCCCACAGGGAGACTTGTTAGAAACCCAGAATCTTGGGGTGCCTGGGGGGCTCAGTCGGTCAAGTGTCTGACTGTTGATCTCGGCTCAGGTCATGATCTCACAGTTCATGAGTTCGAGCCTCAAGCCTCGCATCGGGCTCTATGCTGACAGTGTGGAACCTGCTTGGGATTCTCTCCCTCTCTTCCTCTCTCTGCCCCTCTTGCGCGCGCGCGCGCGCACACACACACACACACACACAAATTCTCTCTCTCTCTCTCCGTCTCTCTCTCCCCCTCTCAAAATAAACTAAAAAAATATTAAAAAATAAAAACATTAAAAAAAGAAATACAGAATATTAGGTTCCATTCCAGATATACCAAATCACAGTCTGCAGTTTAACAAAATTCCCAGGTGATTCATATGCCCAATAAAGTCCAAGAATCACTGCATTATAAGATAACAAGATATGAGGTGCCTGGGTGGCTCAGTCCATTGAGTGTCTGACTTCAGCTCAGGTCATGATCTCGTAGTTTATGGGTTCAAGCCCTACATCGGGCTCTGAGCTGACAGCTCAGAGCCTGGAGCCTGCTTCAGATTCTGTGTCTCCCTCTGTCTGCCCCTCCCCAACTTGTGCTCTCTCCCAAAATTAAACATTAAAAAACTTTTTTAAATTAAAATGTATAAGATTTAAGAATTCCTTAAATTCTCAAAGACAAGTGATCAATATCTTCCCAATATTCAGTCTAAAACAATAATCTCTAAACAATGTTTTCGTGAAGTTCTCTATGCATTGGGGACTTTTTTATCCCTTCAAAATACCCTCAAATTTTCCAGAATACACATAAGAAAAAGGGAAGGATGTAAGAATTGGAAGAGACGAGACATTTCCCAGGCTTTCAGGGTTGTTTTTCCTTTTTGTTAAAAAAAAAGTTTACATACACAGACAAGCCACAATGATCAGTAAATTGCAGCTCATAAATTACAATAAGATCTCATCTCCGCACACATAAAAAGAGGTTACGTCAACTACTGACGTTTGTCTGTGATAGCCAGGCCTGTCTTAAATGTGTTTTTATTCCTAGCAAATATTTTAATCCAAACAATTCAAATCTAATTTAAGGCATGAGTTTTGCATTCCATTGGAGGGCAACGGATCTCCTCCAAAAACCAGGGGAGTTTCATTTGAGGTCATGAGCTCTGCCTCCTACCTAGGTCACATGCAGAACAGAAAGATTAAAATGAAATCAAAGCAGCATTTATTAAGCATCTATTTGGTCCCAAACCCTGCACAACCCCATAGGAGAGATTTAAAAATCTTTGTCCTCTAAGCACTTACTAACTCAGAGAAAGAGCTACTCTATTTTCTATGTCCCAAACACCTTGAAAATACAACAAATCTAAAGAACAAAAAGTTGATTAATCACCAATTACACCTCTACATGATCAAGAATCTCTAAGTTATTGAGCTAATTAGTTTTAAGCATCATGCTGAAGGATTCATTTAAGAAAAGTACAGCAGTTTTTGTTCACAGTGTTACCTATAGCCCAGGAGGAGACATCCTGGCTAATCCAATTAGAACTCATCCAGTTCCAGTGGTCAAGGTGAAAACTCTCAACTGGGATCTCTACTCCCAGCTGACAGACTAGTCAGTGCCCTTAACACCTCAAAGCTCAATGGCCTCGTGCCTTAAAATGATTAACAACTTAATGGGCCTCTAAGCTTCTTCCACTTGGAAATTAGCAGAAAGATGACATTCTTCCACATACAATATTTCCTCAGTACATGTGCTTGAGATGTTTGGCAACAGTCTTAGATACCAAAGTCTGGGCACAGTGGCAAGCAAGGTGCTGGGAATAATTCTGTTACTGATATGAATTGTAAACATGGCACCCACCATATATAGTGCTCTGCCTGTATTAAATTAATTCCCACCACAAACTGTTAAACCAAGTACAGGGTTGCCATCCCTGCTTTACATACAAGCATACACGATGGTGAGGCCCATGAAGGCAACTGGTAAGTGGTGGGACAGAGCTATGGAGCCTAGCACCCTGGTTCCAAGAACCCTTGCTCTTAATCACTATGCCTGGAGCCTCTGGAGAGGCTACTGTTACACTGTCGAGCAAACAGTCCCAGGAACACTTTTACAGTCTTTTAGGAAATATTCTTCCTGACATCTAGCTATGTTTCATTACAGCATTCCCAAATGTGACATTATTTTTGAACTCAGCTAGATGGCAAATAGGGATTTATTATCATGGTTACCCTGGTTTGGTTTTCTCCAAGAGTGTTTGGGGTTGAAAGAAATGTGATACCTGGGATCAGGGCATCTACTATATTTCAGTGACTAAGGATAAAAAAAACAAAAAAACAAAAACAAAAAAACAAAAAAAAACAAAAAAAAACCCTGATTTGAGGTAAACACGGAACTCCATTCCTGAATTTTCTCCTGATGTTTCAGGTGCTATGAACACTGAAGTTTACAGCCATGAAGATGTGGTTAAGAGACGCCCACCTCCATCCGAGCAGAAAGTCTGCAGAGACAGCTGTAAGCTAATGTGACTGAGTCTGAGCAGTAACAGTCACACAGCTATTGATGGTGGTGTCCTTCCAGGGCAATCATCTTATGACAAGAAAGTGATTTTAGAACAAAAACTAACTTGGCTGAAACAACTTCAAGTAATAGCTTCGCTCTCTTTACCCCCCTCTCCTCTCAACCCCTCTTCTGTCTCTTTTAATAAATGCACCCTTTCAGGGAGCCAAGTACATAGGTCACATATTTCCAACCTTAAATGAGAGGATCACGGCCGATAAAATAATAAATCAAAAAAAAATTTTTTTTTTCTATGCAATTCTGCTAACTCTCATACATTTATTGAGTTGAACCACATTCCTGGCAAATATGCCATGTTGAACAGCCTCCCGCTGCCGACATGTAACACTTAAGCCCTAGTTTTTCCATAAACTTTGATGGCATCTACAGCACGTTTGTTATCCAAGGCATCTTCAGCAAGTGCCTCCTTGCACTCTCCTTACTCACTGGTAGCGGCTAGCAATGTTGCTCATGGATGGCATCCTCTCGGAGGGCAGTCTGAAATTGCTCTTGGGGAACCTGGCATTTCAAGAAGTTGTGCTGTACACAAGCTCTGGAGTACAGCTCTCTCGAGATGGATCTCACGGCCTCGTGTTCACTTCATACTTCTTTCACATCAACAGCTAACCAAGACTTTTTGACTATGACCAAAGCAGCGTGCCAAGGGCTCTTCCTGAGGGGGTCCTGGTACCTTCTACAACTTATGCGGTCTTAAAGAAGTGCTAAATCGTTACTACTCTACAATGGCTACTGCCTCTGGTTTCTACCTGGGTATCAGTTACCACCTCTTGCCAAGTCTGACTCAGCCTCGTCTATAAATTGCTGGTCGTCAAGCCCCTGCTGGACCCCTGACTCAAGGCTTAGAACTGTTGTGTTCAGACCCTACTCAGGAGAGGGTAAATGGCCAGGAAAAAAATCAGAGGAGGTTTCCAGGGCCTAGGGTCAATCAGGCCATTCAGGCTGAGTACTGAAGTTCCTGCCCCACAGAGGTGCAACTGTTAAATAAAGCCTTATCCACATGCAACACACTGCCTGCACATAACAGAAGATTCTGAGAAGGAAAACAAGAAGGAGTGGCTATTACATAAGGAGCAGAGAAAAAACAGGAAAGACCTCTAATCTAATCCTCTTTCTTATTTTATGGTAAGAAACTCAAGTGCCAGGGAGTTCCAGGTTTAAAAAGACTTTTAAGATGAAGATTTTCTTAAAAAGCATAACTATAATACCAGTAGCCCATCTAAAATGTTTTAATAGTAATTATTGTTTACTATTAATAAAATTTTCCTTTAATAATATATTTCCTCAAGTATCCAGTTAGTCTACAAATTTAATTGGTGTGCTTAGATCAGACAGGATCCTTTTACTACAGGGTTATGTCTGTTGGGTTTTAAAATAAGGTGCCTGGGTGGCTCAGTTGGTTTAGCATCCGACTTCAGCTCAGGTCATGATCTCACAGTTCTCGAATTCGAGCCATGCGTCGGGCTCTGTGCTGTTGGTGCAGAGCCTGCTTCAGATCCTCTGTCCACTCCCCCTCCCCTCCCCTGTTCATGCTCTCTCTCAAAAATAAACATTCAAAAATAGTAATAAAGTAAAAGTAAAATGAATACTGACCCTTAATTAAAAAATAAATTAAATAATCTATTTCTTTTTCTAGAGATTTGTTGGAGGAAAAAAATTACTTCCTGTAGCATTCTCACATTATGGATTTTGCTGACAGCATGCTGGAAGTATCCTTTGACCCCTTTCTTGGTCTAGTGTATTTCCTACAAACTGGCTTGAACACATTCCTGTCCAAACTTTTGGAAAGACTGTTCCGCAAGTGGTTTGTCAACATCCCATTGAATCACATCAGGATGCACAACAGTTATCTCTTTAAAAAAAAATCTTAACATTAAAATCTTAAATAATGGATTCAGGTGTTATCAGCCATCCTAAACCATCCCACTGAAAAGTTTCTTACCACTTTTTAACCTAATGATATTATCAGCTACTGGTAATGACTGCCTATTCAGTGTGAGAATGCAAATACTAGAGTAATATTCCAATGCTATCACTCTTTATCTGTTAATTTTTTCCTGTAAATATCTTTCCCTCATTAATTACTTGGTTACCCAATTTGTTCAGGAAACTAGGATAAATTGCTTGATACTTTCTTCTGTTTTCATTTTAAAAAGTTATGAGTTGGTTTCCCACCATTTCCCAAAGGTAATTAATGGACTTTGTATTGTTTTAGTATCAACTTAAACCATGGGTTTAACCATATTTGATATGTTTTAATCCACTTTTTATGCTTTTATGCCATTGGCTGCCGTTTGCTGCAACCCTTCAAGTTGTTTCTTTTCGCTATCACTCCAACCGTCTTTAATAGTGTTTTGCTCTCTGGTAATGATGAGAAATTTGAGGCTCATCTTGTACATTTCTAGACCCAGATGTAGAACCAGTCCTCACTTCAAAGGGGCCTGGTTCCTTTTGTTGGGAAATGGCACATAAAATCCACACTGTGGGATCTGGGAGAGAGCCCTGATGCTGAGTTGGCCATGTTTAGGCTTCCCCCCACCACCCAAGAGACAGAAGGAAATGCAATTTTCAAAAAGATAATAGACATCATTAGTTTCCATTGATATTTCCAATTAAATTTAGGATTACAGTGTTTTTTCTTATCCTCTTTGATTGTGAAATTTTGTTTCCTAACAGTACAATACCTCTAGCATTACTAACCATGTTTGCTGAGAACAGTTTACAGCTTGTCACTAGACTCACTTGAAATATAGATAATCCTCACTTTGCAGAGTAGTGAAGGACCATAAAAAACTGAAACTCTGCAAAAACAATCTTAATATCAATGGGCAAAATTACAAATTGTTCCATGTCCTTTACAAATTTCTGTCAAAATACTAAAAATGTATGCTATAAGTCTATAGGTTTACAGGGAAATAACATATGTAATGTAGAAGTAACATACAAGTTATATATAAATAACATACAAATAACATAGATAAGTTATAGTTTAAGGGAAATGAACAAAATAGTAAAATATCTACTAAATATGCTGTGATTTAAAACATTAAACACATTGAGAAGTAAACAATTTCTTTGTTAGGGGCACCTGGGTGGCTCAGTCGGTTAAGCGTCCGACTTCGGCTCAGGTCATGATCTCACAGTCCGTGGGTTTGAGCCCCACGTCAGGCTGTGTGTGGACAGCTCAGAGCCTGGAGCCTGCTTCAGATTCTGTATCTCCCTTTCCCTCTGTCTGTCCCTCCCTCCCTCCCTCTCTCTCAAAAATAAATAAACATTAAAAATTTTTTTTAAAAAAAGAATTGCTTGTTAAAAAAAAAAAACTTTCTAAGAGTGCTTTGAACAGTGCTCACCTTCTTGTCACATAAGTCACAACACAAAGCAAACATCTTTTCTACACCCTGGCAAATTGTCATACTCCTTTCTAAGTATGGATCAGCTTCCAACATTTCATCCTTGGCTCTTTCAATGTGGTGAAATGTCTCAATGTGGTGAAGTAAGAGTTCCTTTAATGTGAGCATTTCTTAGGCAGCTCATCCTCTGGGACATCGTCCTCCCTCTCATTGCAACTGCTTTCCTCATTTATGTCAGTAAGCTCCTCTCCACTGTGTTCCTGTCTGCACATTCCCAGTCAGCCATTTTTTCTGTAGCTTCCTTTATGCTCGTTCAGTATTTCTCTCTCAGCATTGCCACCTTTTGTTTCTTTCTGCACTTTCATATTGGTCGGCCAAGTCTCTCTTTAGATTATCCATTTATGTGAAATGTCCCATGGGTTCATCACTGGGAGACAAGGAGCCAACACAACTACAGCAACCAATCAGGGCAGGCCTTAAAAGAAGTGACATGATTGGTTACTGATCATGATGCCCTCTGTTATTTACACAGTGATTTGTGGAGGAATTAGCTAGTTTGCACTTCATGAAATTGCTGCGCTAACTGAAATCTGAACCACTTTGTTGGAGACCTGGTGTTACTGAGACCATGATAACTGAAATTCATTCACAGCAAGGGCTGACTGTAATTCCTCTCAGTAAAGGCAAACCACTAACTTGACAAACTATTAGATTCATTTGTTAATTGTTGCTTTCCACATTTTTTTTAATGTTTATTTTTGAGGTGGGGAGCAGAAGGGGCAGAGAGAGAGGGAGACAGAGGATCCGAAGCAGGGAGATTGTGACCTGAGCCGAAGTTGGACACTTGACTAAGCCACCCAGGCACCCATTGCTTTCCACTTTTAAGGGCTGGTTTCACCTTCACAATTTTGATTTAATTTTGTTTTATAATTATGTATAACATTTAGTAGTTCCAAGATGAGCCACAAAGCAAGGCACATTCAGGGAAGTCTAGCTTCTATTTTTGCCCATCAAGTTTTTGAGTTATCTATTAATTATTCTTTTAATATAAGCAAAGCATATACATTTTCGTATTCTTCCCTTACTATTTTTTTAAGTGATTGCTACATACAATGTGGAACCTGAATGCACAACCCCAGGATCATGTTCTACTGACTGAGCCAGCCAGATGCCCCTTCCCTTACTAAAATAAAAGGTAACATAATTAAACATGCTATTCTACACTTTACTTTTAAAAAAAATGATAGATCCCGGGGCATCTGAGTCACTCATTCGGTTAAGCATCTGACTTCAGCTTAGGTCATGACCTCACAGTTCACGGATTCAAGCCCTGAGTCTGTGCTGATAGTTCAGAGCCTGGAGTCTGCTTCAAATTCTGTGTCTCCCTTTCCCTCTGTCCCACCCCCAGTCATATTCATTCATTCATTCATTCATTCTCTCTCCCCCTCCCTCTCTCTCAAAAATAAACATTAAAAAATTTTTTTAATAAAATAAAAAAACGATAGACCTTAGAGATCACACAATAGTAGAAAATAGAGTCCTCATTCCATTTTAAACTTGTATAATGCTCCATTATTTTGAAATACCAGATTTTTCTTTTAAGTTTATGTACGTACGTATGTATATATGTATGTAATCTCTACACCCAACATGGGGCTTGAACTCAGACCTCAAGATCAAGAGTTGCAGGCTCTTCCAACTAAAGCCAGCCAGGTTGCTTTTAAACCAACTCCCTAATGATATTTGGATTATTTTGTCTTTTGCTATTACATACACTCTATAATAAATTCACCTGTAGATACCTTTTCCTTATTTTTGCCAGTGTATCTTGGGGATAAATTCCTAGACGTGAGCTGATTGAATCAAAGGGTAAACGCAAATGATATTTTGCTACTTACTGCCAAACTCCCCTCATAGGGTTATACCATTTTGCGTTCCTGCCAGCTATGTATGAAAGCATTTTGTCCTTGGGGCGCCTGGGTGGCAGCAGATTCTTGATTTCTGCTCAGGTCCTGATCTCACGGTTTTGAGATCTAGCCCCATGTTGGGGTCCACACTGACAGCAGGGGAGCCTGCTTGGGATTCTGTCTCTCCCTCTCTTTCTCTGACCCTCCCCTTGCTTGCTTATGCGTGCTATCTCAAAATAAATAAATAAGCATTAAAAAAGAAGAAAGAAAAAAGGAGGAGCACTTGGGTGGCTCAGTAGGTTAAGCCACTGAGTTTGGCTCAGGTCATGATCTCATGGTATATGAGTTCGAGACCCAGGTCAGGCTCTCTGTCAGCACAGAGCCTGCTTCGGATCCTTGGTCTCCCTTTCTCGCTCTCTGCCCCTCCCTCACTTGCTCTCTCTCCCTCTTTCTCTTCCCTCAAAAATAAACAAACATTAAAAATGAAATGAAAAGAAAAGAAAAGAATGGATGAACGAACTTTGTCCCCTACAGTCTTATCAATAAAACTTGTTTGTATGGGGTGCCTTGGTGGCTCAGTGAGTTAAGCAACCAACTGTTGGTTTTGGCTCAGGTCATGATCTCAAGGTTCCTAAGACTGAGCCAGAGTTGGGCTCTGTGCTGAGAGGCGGGGCCTGCTTGGGATTCTCTTTCTGCCCCTCCCCCATTTACATGCCGCCCATGCTCACACAAGTTCTTGCTCTCTCAACAATGAGTAAACATTAAAAAAATAAATAAAACATGTTGTAAAACTTTTTATTTTTACCAGCCTGATAGACAAGATATGATACCTTAATGCAGTTTTCATTTCCATCTCTTTTATGTTGCATGGTTGGGCATCTTTTCTAATTAAAAAGACACTGTAACTGCTCTGACAAGTTTGATATTTTAGAATAAGAGTTTTCAAATAAAATTTTCACAAAGACAAAATGTACTATTAAACACACTCTTTAAAAAGCTGAGTAATTTAAATACACTTCCACTCCCACATATGCTTTATTTGTATCAGTTCATCCTATCAACACAAACATGAGGGTTTTGGTGTACCAGGACCTGCCCCTGCTGTACTAACGCAGGTGAGGTTAAGGCGTTTGGGGATGCTAAGGATGAGATGTTCAGCAGGGATCCCAGTAGTTTAAAAATCACTGAAGTTGAGAGCATCTATCTTTCTTTTTTAAAAAAAAATTTTTTTTTTAACGTTTATTTATTTTTGAGACAGAGAGAGAGACAGAGCATGAACAGGGGAGGGGCAGAGAGAGAGGGAGACACAGAATCTGAAACAGGCTCCAGGCTCTGAGCTGTCAGCACAGAGCCGGACGCGGGGCTCGAACTCACGGAACGCAAGATCGTGACCTGAGCCGAAGTTGGCCGCTTAACCGACTGAGCCACCCAGGCGCCCCGAGAACATCTATCTTTCAATAGAAAGTAATGCATTGAGGGGGCACCTAGGTGGCTCAGTTGGTTGAGCGTCCAACTTTGGCTCAGGTCATGATCTCACAGTTCACAGTTCGAGCCCCACTTCAGGGTCTATGTTGACAGCTCAAAGCCTGGAGCCTGCTTCTCATTCTATGTCGCCCTGTCTCTCTTTGCCCCTCCCCCACTTATGCTCTGTCTCTGTCTCTCTCTCTCTCAAAAATAAATAAAAACGTTTAAAAAAGGGGGGGGGGGAGTTATGCATTGGGCCAAAAGAGAAAGGTTTTTTTTTCTGGGTTTAGAGATGGTCTGAGCAAAGAGTGATAAATGTTCACAACAGAACAAGCCTGCCTTTTCTATTTGAAAAAATAAAAAGGCAGCAGGGTAGGCTACAGAGGCCAGAGAATTATGGTGAGAAAAGTAGGGACAGATACGACCAAAAGCTTAAAACCATAGCTGTAATAAAAACCTGTAACTAGGTACCTTTAATCAAACATAATACTCGATGCTGATTAGGGATTAAGTGCAAAAACAAAGAGCCCAGGAAGGTACTTGGTCCAAAGGCAAGGATATACCCCTCCTTCCCACATGTGTGGAGTAATTTCTATTCAGGATTAAAATCTGAGAAATGAGCAGGCTTACTGTGAACTTTACCCTGCTCAGTTTATTAGACAGATTCTGTTGTGACAGAAAACTGAAATGTAACAACAAGAAATAAGCTACCTTCGGTGAGACATCATTAAAAAAAATAAAGTCATTCTGAAATTCTCTGACTGAAGCAATTACACTTCTAAACAGAAATCCCAATACAACCAAACCAATGCATAGCCTGTTTCTCATTTTATCAGCAACCATTTACCTCTTCCCTTACATCCACAATTAAAACTGTAAGAGCCAACACAACCCAGGGCAGAGTACACAGTTGATTCATCTTTGTAGCCCCCACAGCGCCATGTGCAGTAGGCACTCAATAAATACTTGGTGTATGAAAGAATGAAAACACCCTCCCGTAGCAACATGCCCAGACTTTTCCATGGGAGGACCTTTCTCCTGAATTATAAGTTAGGGCAACTCCCTAGTAAACCTTTCAAATAAATTCAACAACTACTTGTCGAGTGCCCAGTATGTGCCAGTGTTAGGCACTGCCCTTGGCAGGGGCATGTAAAGAGGAGTAACGCATAGTCTTTAACACCCTGAGGGAATTCAGTCTAGTGTGAGAAACACAAACTATAAAATTCAATGGGAAAATGCCACCATGGAGATAAAATGATGTGGGAACACAGGTGAAGGAACACGTAATTATGCAGGGAATGAAGAGAAAAGGTGAGGTCAGAGAATCCACAAAAATACAATCCCAGTCCCCTCCTCCCCAATACACAGGCTTAAACTTGCTCTAAAATGATATTTGAGGAACACAAGAATGATCAAGCCATTCCACTGCAAGTAACCCTTAACAGGTCTGCAGTCAGTCATAGCTTATCTCCATGCAATACTATGTCCATAATCACCACCCCTGCAGTTAGTGGGCACCTGATATGTCAAACAGTGTTCCAGGCATTTTGTAGGTACTTATTTAACCCTCACAATAACCTGATAAGGTTGGTGCTATCATCATCTCAGTTTTACAAATGAGGAAACTGGAGGCACAGAAAGATTTTATTTTGTTATTATTAAACCTTGTCCTATTTATGGGAATGCCAGAGGCTGAGATCTGAGCCCAGTTCTGGCTCCAGAGCCCCCTTCTTGACCACCCACTTCTTAGCCTTATTTCCTGCCTCTAGGCTCCTCCTAACATCAAAGTACTTTAAACTCTATGAACACAAGTTGTTTTAAACCTCTGTGCTTCGGCATGGAAAGCCCTTCAGCCACCCTTCACCAAATTCTTCCACTGCATGGCAGAAAACACCTTGTGGGCCCTTCATACTGCCAAAGTATCCTTCGTTACATCCCTGTATCACTGAGTTCATCACATCATATTATAACTATTCATTTGCATTTACATTTTTACACATAGGTCTCCTACATTTATCCTATGATAATTAAGCTTTATTACGCTTTACTATAATTACTTGCTTAAATGTCTTTTTTAAAAGTGTCACCTCCTTGGAGAAGCCAAACCTGACCCTTTTTTTTTTTTTTAAATCTAAAATTGACTTTCCTATCCTTCCTAGTTACTTTCTCAGATCAAAGTCGTTTTTCACTTTCACAGAACTTCTCACAGATCAGTTTCTAAAATTTGATATCTTCTCCCCAACCAGAACATATGCTTCATGGGGGCAGGAAGCCTGTCTGTTCTGTCATGATATTTCTAACACCTAACCCTAACACACAGGAATATTAATAAATATTTGTGTACCTACCTCCTTAGACTATTAACTCCTTAAAAGAAAGACTATCTTGACAAGTTTGTATCCCCAGCATATGGCACATGGAACAACCTCAATAAGTGTTTGTTGAACCGAAATCAGTTAAAGGTTATGGTAGGATAAACAGGATTTTCCCCAGGAAAACAAAGTAGTTTTGAAGATCATTCAAGGCATGGGACCAATATGGTCAAAAACAGAGAGACATGGCTCTTGGTGAAAAGGTGTTCTGGGGTACCTGGGTGGTTCAGTAGGTTAAGCGTCCAACTTCAGCTCAGGTCATGATCTCACGGTCTGTGAGTTTGAGCCCTGCGTCCGGCTCTGTGCTGACAGCTCAGAGCCTGGAGCCTGCTTCAGATCCTGTGTCTCCCCCTCTCTCTGCCCCTCCCCACTCACACTCTATGTCTCTCTGTCTCTCAATAATAAACGTTAAAAAAAAAAAAAAAGAAAAGAAAAGAAAGAAAGAAAGAAAAGGTGCTCTGCACAAGGGAGCCCATGAGAGAGGTAAGGAAGGCACTGAAGAAGTGAGCATACCAGGCTGCAGAAAGACCTGCATCTGTTTAGGCAGCAATGATCTGGCAGAGTTTTTAAAGCAGTTGTGGCTATCGAAAGATTGTTCCAACAGACAGAGGAGGATGGAGGAGGCAGCTATTAGCTGGAGGTACAGGGAATTGGAACCCATTGTAAAAATCCAGCTCGTACCGTCAATAACATTCACGAGATGGAAGGAAATGAAGGCGACCTGGAATCTGAGAACTGAAAGAATGGTGGTATCTCCTAGACCACACCCTGCTAGTTTGTTCTTTGTATCATGACTTGCATCTTTAGGTAGTCCCCAAAAGTCTTTTCTGAATTTAATTTACATGACCAAAACATTATGTCCAGCTTTTTCTCTTAAGTGTATAATAAGGCTTTCCTGTGATTCCACATTGTTAGTCTTTAATATATTTTATATGAATACCATTAATTAGAAGAAATATCATCCTGAGGTGCCTGGGTGGCTCAGTCGGTTAAGCGTCCGACTTCGGCTCTGGTCATGATCTCAAGGTTTGTGAGTTCGAGCCCTGCGTCAGGCTCTGTGCTGACAGCTCAGACCGTGGAGCCTTCTTTGGATTCTGTGTTTCCCTCTCTCTCTCTCTGCCCCTCCTCCACTCATGCTGTGTCTGTCTCTCAAAAATAAATGTTAAAAAAAAAAATTAAATCTCTGCATTTACAGAAACTCAAAGTTTAGGTAGGACTAAACTTAAACCCACAAGTTGAATTCTGCCTTAGCAACACTTCAAGAAAACTGGTATGACCCCAAGACCCCCAAGAGAAAGTGAGAATGAACAGAATATCCATGGTTCTAACCAGAAAGATCTTAGGTAGGATGCATCACTGCCTCCCACGATCCTATAAAGTTTTATTGAGACTTTCCTGAGAGCATTTATCTGTCACACAGTTTCATAATTTATCTGTGTGCCTATCTCCCTGGCTAAACAGGGAGACTCTTATTTTGATAATCTTTGACACATCACATTGTAATGTTCTACCTGCCATAGTAAATGTTTACTAAGTACTTTCTGAATGAATGAAAATTCCCCAAAGGGAGGGCTTTCCTAATAAAACCCCTGTCAGTCCTCACTCTGATTCTAGGAAATAAAGTTTGGCAAATTTGTTAAACGGATACCTTCTTTCTCTTTACAAACCAGTCTGCTTCCAGAAATAATAAGGAAAAAGAGAAGTTGCTATACTAGTCTAAATATTTGCATTAAAATTTTTTGGCCGCATCATAATTTGCATACTTCCTTTTCTCCCTATGGTAAAAGTATGGCAATTTAAGAAAAAACAGGGATTGAGGCAGAATTATAAAATTCAGCATAAACTACAAAGCAATTCTGCAGATTATTTCTATAGTGCAGGACGCTCTCACCCTGCCCCCCTCCAAGAGGCTACAGCAAACAGTTGTGATGGGCATGGGACCCAACCTAACTGGTCTCCCCACCTCCAGCTCCTGCCAGCCCCACATTTTGCTGCCAAATTAATCTCCCTACAGCACAGCCTGTGATCAAGAGGCCTCCAATGAAATCATCACTGGCCTCCACCCTCCAACGCCTCCGCGTGCACTCCTTCAAGTTGATTGTGACATCAGCCAGAGCCTCAGGGGTATCACTGACCTCTCCCACACCCACTAGTGCAAATCATGTAGATTCTCCTTTCCTGGTTTTCTTCTATCCCTTCTCTCCTTCTTTCCTTCCACCCTGCTTCTACCCCCTCTCCCAGGGTTAGCTAGCCTAGCCTAGATCAGCTACGACCAATAAAACTATAATGGGGGCTACAAATGTAGTTTTTAATTTGCCTGTAGCCACATTAAAAAGGTAAAAAGAAACCAGTGCCATAAATTTTAATACTGTTTTGTTTAAAACCAATATAACCAAAAAGTAATTTCATTGCTTAACTTTTAACCAACATAAAGTTAATGATGAGTGGTTTTACTTTTTTCCCCCTCCGGACCAAGTCTTTGAAATCTGGGTGTCTTGTACTTTTCCAGGACATCTCCGTTCAGACCAGCCGTGCTTCAAGTACCGTATGTGGCCAGTGGCCACCGTACTGGATTGTAACAGCTCAGGCTCAGATGCAATAGTCTCACTTGGCCCCATTGCCTCCTTCTTTTTCACCTCCTGAAAATACTTTAATCCAGTTGTAGTCACCCTGTCCTAAACCCATTTCCTTCCCTGGTGCTCTTCTGGCTGTCCCTTAAGTACAAAATGTCTCTAAACTTCAATACCCAGTTCAAGTGCTATCTCATTCAACAAGCCTTTCCCATACCCCCCCCCCCCCCCCATAATTCATCTCTACATTCTTCGTACTCCCAGTTATCATCTAGCAACTCTCTAATAACATTGATGTTTTCGCTGTTGTGCCCAAGACTGTAAACTCTTTAAGGGCATGGTATTGCTGTTTATGTTACAGCTCCTAAAGAACATGGCACACTGCTTTGCATACAGCAGACCTTGATTAACTTCTGGTGAAGTGAACTCTTTAATTTACCAGCCTTAGGATAAATAACTGTACCCTTAACGTGAACACTCAAGTGTGGTTCCAAGGTAAGCTTAACCAGTGCATACTACCCACTGAAAACACAAGTGCTGAATGTGTAGGTGCATCCAAACCCTGCCATGGACAAAGCAACACTAACTCATACTCTGACTCAACACTTTAGCAAATGTCATAGATCAGAAGCATTATCTTCATACAAGAAGAGCACTGAAGCCAGAACCCCTGGAAATTCTGTACAGCATCATGGGCCATGCTCATAATAATTCATCAGAGATCTAACTATTAAAAATAACATGTTAGGGGACGCCTGGGTAGCTCAGTCGTTAAGCATCCGACTTTGGCTCAGGTCATGATCTCGCAGTTCGTGAGTTCAAGCCCCATGTGGGGCTCTGTGCTTACAGCTGGAGACTGGAGCCTGCTTCTGATTCTGTGTCTCCCTCCTTCTCTGCTCCTACCTACCCTGCTCATGCTCTCTCTCTCTCTCAAAAATAAATAAACATTAACAATTTTTTTAAAAATAATAATATGTTAGGGGCACTTGGGTGGCTCAGTTGGTTAAGTGTCCAACTCTTGACTTTGGCTCAGGTCATGATCTCATGGTTCATGAATTCGAGCCCCGCATTGGGCTCCGTGCTGATAGTGTGGATCCTGCTTGGGATTCTCCCCCTCTTTCTGCCCCTCCCCTGCTGGCGCATGCTCGCTCTCTCTCTCTCTCTCTCTCTCTCAAAATAAATAAATACAGTTTTAAAAAATTAAAAAATAATAAAAATAACATGTTATAATATACCAGACAATGGAAATTCCCAGATTAGATACCCTTACCTGAATAACAGAGTGCTGAAACAACAACCAGGAAAACTCGGGACCTAGTCCCTACTCTGTAATGTTTCATGTTCCTATACCAACCTTAACTTTCTCTACTTGTGAAAGTAGGGGGAAGGATAGTCCCTATCCATTGCAGGAATAGTTTCTTTTGCTCATGCCCATCACAGTGTAAACTCCATAAAGCTCCCCAAGTGACCATATTAAAAGGACGCTCAGACAGTGCTACTCCTCTGGTCAAAAAAAGTTTTCCATTTCACTCCAACAACTTTCCAATGGCCTACAAGGCCCTGCATAATCTGGCCTCCTGCTAGCTCTCTCATACCTCATCCCAACCACTCTCCCCCTCATCACTGCTCCAGCATCACTCACTGACAGCCTTGCTGTTTCTCAAATATGAAGAACACACATACTGCCCCAGGACCTTTGCACATGCTCCCTCTGCCTGAAAAGTTCCCCCCCCCCCAGCTCCAATCATCTGTGTGGCTTATACTCCTTCAGATCTCTTCTCAAATATTACCATATCAGAGAAGACTTTCCTAATGACTGGACATAAAATAGCCCAGCTTTCCTTCATACACCTGACACTGTTTACTCCTACCTATGCTATTTTATAACCCTGAGCAGTTATATGCTTATACTTTGTCTACCCCTACATTGGACCTAAGCTCCAGAAAAGCAGGATCCTGTTGGTTTTATTTGTTACTGTATCCTCACTGCTTAGAATAATGCCTGGAATGCAAAACAAACAAATATTTACTGGCTGAATAAGTTAATAAGCTACACTTTATCTTTCTTCTGAAAAATAGCAGAACAAGAGACCATTTCTTCACTTTTTCCAATAATATTAAAAAAAAAATTATTCTTGACAGAGACAGAATGTGAGCAGGGGAGGGGCAGAGAGAGAGGGAGACACAGCGTCCAAAGCAGGCTCCAGGCTCTGAACTGTCAGCACAGAGCCCGACGCGGGGCTAGAACTCACAAGCTGTAAGATCATGACCTGAGCCGAAGTCAGACACTTAACCGACTGAGCCCCCCAAGAGCCCCCCAATAATATTTTAGAAAATATTTTCATTTTAATACATGCCCATCAAGAAAAAATTACTTGAAAGTATATACATTTAAAAAACAAAAGTCATCCTACTGAGCAACCTAAATAGTCCTATTTTGCAAGGTTGGTAAATGTCCTTTCAGACCCATTGTATGTCTGTCTGTCTTGACAGAGTTCTACATTCCTATTCACAAAAACAAGATCATATCTGATTTTATTCTGTAGTTCGTACACTGTATCATGTCATGGTCATATACTTAGAATTATCTCATTCTTTTTAATAGCTATTTTTCTATTTTGTAGTATATCCTAGTTTAGAATTCAATCCCCTATTGATGAGATAATTCAAGTGTCTTTTTTTTTTTTTTTTTTTTTTTTTTACTGTTTTTTATTATTTTTGAGTGAGCAAGACATAGAGTGTGATTGGGGGAGGGTGAGAGGGTGAGAGAGAGAGAGAGAGAGAGAGAGAGAGAGAGAGAGACAGACAGACAGACAGACACACACACACACAATCTAAAGCGGGCTCCAGGCTCCGAGCTGTCAGCACAGAGCCCAACATGGGGCTCGAATACACAAACGGTGAGATCAGACCTGAGCCGAAGTCGGGTACTTAACTTACTGAACCACCCAGGCACCCCAATTCAAGTGTCTCTCATTTGAAAAGACAAAAGAGTTTTGTTTTGTTTTGTTTTGTTTTTCCCAGGCCAAATAATTCACCCTCTGGCCAAGACTTTAAATCTCACCTATGCATCCAGAACTAGAGCAGAAAGTAATGCAGATTAATGAAGGAACAGGCAGAAACTCCACACAGAGGGTACCATAGAAGATCTGAAACCAACGAACACCATCTTCCACTCCCTACCAAATGGCCCCTTCGCTCTCTTTTTCACTATTCAGCATGCATTTATAGCTACAGATAATTCTGGGCCCTCTGGGTTATGTCTCTGTTTTCTCTTGTTCCTTTTTCCCTCCTTCTGAAAGATGGATTACCTCAGCCCAGCATTAACCCCTACAGAAACTTAAGAAGAATACCACCTATCAATTCTCTTTCACCCATGTGTTCTCCAAAAGATATCCATAAAAGGCCCCCCTGAGACTCTCCTGTGGCAGACTTTATTTCCTGAGCTGCCTTCATGATTTATACAGAAATTTCTCCCCCTCTTCTGTCCCCAGCAGTGATCCCAGAGCAGGATGTTGCTCATAAATCTTTTCCCTCAGCTTACCTACCACCCACTGACTGGCTTATTTTTACAAGAGTTGCCATTTCCCATACTCCCTTAGTGTAAGCCCCCTGTGTCACAAAAGTTTAGTTCCTGAGGTCTCTGTCCATCACAAGAACCAGGCACGGTCAAAATGTCATTACTTCTGCTATTGTGAGTGCAGAAAATTCTACAAGGGGCTATACAGGAATATTGATAGATTTAAATTTATTTGTTTTGAGAGAGAGAAAGAGAGAGATCACGAGCGTGGGAGGGACAGAGAGAGGGGGAGAGGGAGAGAATCCCAGGCAGGTTCCCTGCTGTCAGTGCAGAGCCTAACATGGGGCTTGATCTCAAGAATCGAGGGATCATGACCTGAGCGGAAATCAAGAGTCAGATGCTTAGCCAACTGAGCGACCCAGATGCCCCTCTCATTTATTTTTAAAATATTTATTAATTTATTGAGTGTCTTCTTAGTCCAGATACAATGCCAGCCCTTGAAGACACAAAGATGATAGCCCTTAAATCAGCTGTCTCATGACAGAATCTTGTAACGAAGACAAACATCACGGCAATTTAAGAAATAAATGCCATAATAAAAGACTTGTACCTTTGAGAGGTGGTGGACCATTGCTGCCCAAGGGTGACAGGGGCATGCTGAAAGGTGAGTGAACCAGAAGTTACACACCATTTGATACTCTGAGCCATCCTTGTATGCTCTCTCCTCTTGGTCCCCAAGTCAGCACTCCCTTGTTTTTCCTCCCACGTCTTTGCAATTGTCTTCTCAATCTCTTGAAAACTTCTTGCTACTTAGTTTCCTCTTCTTAGGCATTTTCATCTTCTCCCTCTCCCAAGAAAATCTCATGTATAACTGTGATTCAATTTCTTCTTTTTTTGAGAGAGAGACAGAGACAGCACGAGCTAGGGAGGGGCAGAGAGAGAGAGACGGAGGAGAGAGAATCCCGAACAGGCTCCATGCTGCCAGCACAGAGCCCGATGCGGGGCTTGAACACACAAAACCTCGAGATCATGACCTGAGCCCAAACCAAGTCAGATGCTTCAACTGGGCCACCTAGGCGCCCCTCAATTTCTACCAAACAAATGTGTATCTTAGGCCCAGATTTTCCCCAATGAGCTCCACTCTTAGATAACCAACTGCCCACTTGACACGTCCACTAGCAAGGGGATTCAAAGGCATCACAAACTTAAACTCTCCCCCTAAGCATTTACATCATCTACCCACCTTGACCACAGCCCTTCCCGTTAACAACACCACATAATGAGGAATTGCACTTGACCCTTTTCTTTTACACATGCTTTACGTCCAAACACCTACAAATCCTTTTTCACTATTTCTCCCAAATTATCCAAAATCAATTTGGTCCTTTCCAGCTAACCCATGAACCCACTTGCTAATCCCCCCCCCAACTGGTTTCTCTGCTTCTGCCCCACTACACTCATTCTGTACTTTATAACTGACCTTCTAAAATCATGTCAACCATTCACCTACTTAAAATCGTTTAATAACTTCCTGTACCCCTAAATATAAAGTCAAATTGCTTAGCATGGCCCACCAGATCATTTCCTGGCCTGGTGCTCTATTCTCCAGCTATACTGAAGTCCATTCAGTTCCTCAAAGGAGCCATATTTGTGTGTGTGTGTGTGTGTTTGCATGCGTGTGTTTTAAAGCACTTTATTTTATTATTTTATTTTTGAGAGAGAGAGAGATAGCACATGCACAAAAGGAGAAGACGGGCAGAGAAAGAGAGAGAGAGAGAGAGAATATCTTAAGCAGGCTCTATGCTGGGCATAAAGCCTGATGCAGGGCTGGATCTCACAACCATGAGATCGTGAGCTGAGCTGAAATCAAGAGTCAGGTGCTTAACCAAAGCTACCCAGCTGCCCTGTGTGTGTGTTTTCTTAACCCAAACCATCACAAGTATGTTTCCTTTTAGCTGGAATACATTTTTCTGCTCCCTATTCCACCACCCAACTTTTTCAATTGATTAACTCTTAAACATACACTCATTTGCTGCTGGGCACCTCTTCCTCCAATAAGTCTTCCCTGGTTATTCTGCAAATCTGACTTTAGGTGCCCTTTCTACATGCTCCTGTAAAGCCCTGTACTTCCTGAATAGCACTTACAGGTGAATGATGCAAAGATGGGAGAAAGGCATAACATATGCCAAAGCATGTTATTTTAAAGACAAAAGTCTGCGTATGGAATTGTAAGAACTTCTGTCCAGGCATCAAGGCTGGTGGAAGCACAAGAGTGAGTGGAGGTAAGACCCGAAGAGAATGCTGAGGCCCAAAGGATGGAGGCTTGAAGGCCACATTAAGGAATCCAACTATAAACAGTAGATGATTGGGAGCCCTGGAAGATTTTTGTTTTGTTTTCAAAAAATTTTTAATGTTTATTTATTTTTGAGAGAGACAGAGAGAAAGAGAGCGCACGTGCGAAGAGTAGGGGTGGGGGAAGAGGAAGGGAGAGACAGAATCTGAAGCAGGCTCCAGGCTCTGAGCTGTCAGTACAGAGCCCGACATAGGGCTCGAACTCACAGAGTACAAGATCATGACCTGAGCCAAAGTCAGAGGCTCAACTGACTGAGCCACCCAGGCGCCCCTGTTTTGTTTTAAGATTTTATTTTTAAGTAATCTCTACACTCAACATGGAGCTTGAAGCCACGACCCTGAGACCAAGAGTCGCATGCTCTACCAATGAAACCAGTCAGGCGCCCTCTTTTTGTTTGTTTGTTTAAAGTAAGGTCTACACCCAAAGTGGAGCTTGAACTCACGACCACAAGATCAAGAGTTGTGTGCTCTACCGACTGACCCAGCTAGGCGCCCCATTAAGTTTTGTAAGTAAAGGAGCAAAATGAACACACAGGAAACCTAGCATAATGCACTTCCCTCCTATTGAGTAACAGTAATGAAGTTAGGATGGGGAGATAATGACTTACATTTAGAGGCACAGAGGAATCTGGGAAGGGAAATGATGGTACTGTGGGAGCAGTTTTGGCTTAGAAATCCAGATGTGGGAGTCACCTATTGTGGGTAGTGTAGCCACAATAAGACACTGCACAGAAAAAAATCTGTAAGAGGGAAAGAAGTCAGGGATAAAGGTGTGAGGAATGACAACTTTTATTAAGCAGGAAAAAAAGGAAGTTACATGCGAAAGTGGGAGGGGCCAATCAGAAAGGTAAAGAGCTTATGAGCTAGCATGAGTGTCCCAGAGAAGGTGCCAGGGAGGAGAGAAGGAAATGTCCCATCGTGTGCCAAGTTTACTGTGCAGCACTCTGCACACAGTAGGTGCTGAGCATTGTTAAAATAATACACTGAGCACCTCTGTTCAGGTTACATGTATTCCAAAGAAACTGCATATATTTCTCAGATTATTTAAGTTACGATCTTACTACAGAGAGTTTGTTTGAGAGATGTTTTGAAAAACCACACCCACTCCCTGATTCAAAGGATGCCAGATGTGAATCCTTTTGAAAAGAAACAAAATTTTCTTCATGCAAATAATTACCCTCTAACATTTCAAATTGGGGGTTAAAGTATCCTATCTTCATAAAGGAGAGGAATCTTACTTTAGCATAAAAAGGTCATCTGAGTGGGTGGAGTCAAGAAGGGGTACAAAGATTTGGACAATGAAAGACAAACACTGGTGAAGACCAGGCATGGGTAAAGGAAAGGCAGAGCCAAATACCCATGAGCTGAAATCAGCACAACATGAAGGGGGTCACTCAGCAGACTGGCTGAACCAAATAACTTTTAAAGATTCAAAAAATGCTCATTAGCCTCATAATGATACCAAGTATCAATATTTCCTTTCTGAGCCATAACGAAGCACCTCCTTTCAAAATACAGGCAATATTCCTGCTTCTCTGGCTACACTGCTTCCCTAGACATAGACTTAGCCAAATGGAGAAAAAAAGATGTTTTCCTCTATGAGCTATACCCTTAACTCCTCTTTGCTCATGGGTTGGTGAGAGAAGAGGCTTAGCAAGTGTGTGTATAGAACCTGAACAGTAACCTAAGTACCACCCTGCCTACAACAGAAGAGGCTACTGTGAGAGGACACTGACAAATTAGCCTGAAGAAATGGAATATATGTGATTGTTAAGCACCATTGGCTAAAAGGCTTGCTGTACTTCAGAGCAATTTGTTTTTAAAAGGTCATTGAAGACAAATAGGTAGAGTAAATCACTATTGACACAATCCTGAAGACTTCACAGACAGACCTTAAAACCTACTTTTCAATAATTGGGTCACCAAGTAATTGCCTCAGCAGTTCTAGGATTTCACAAAAACACCAAGTTAATGCATTAGTAATACAGCAAGAACTTTGAGTTGCCTTTCCCATAAAGAGCAAATAACCATCCTCCCTCTCTCTCTCTCCCACAACAGCGGCAAACTCAATCATTCATTAATCATGGGTTCTCTGCAAAGCACAGAGATAATGCTGAGGGATTAAACAGGCCCCTGCTGTAAAAGAAGTTAACAATTTACACAGATGTGTGAAATAACACTTGGGACCAAGGAAAATAAGCACTGGAGGTTGTATTAGTCTGGGTCTAATCAGGAAAGAGAAACCACACAACAATGTAAACAGAAAGTGAATATAAAAAGCAATCCCACTATGACAGAACAGCCATAAAGACATAAAGAGAACTCTAAAGGGTACCCTGAGCTGAGAGAGGGTACCCAGGGAAGAACAAACTTTGCAGAGGAGTCCCTCCCCAAAACTGAGGTTGAGATGTCATGGGCGGGGGTGTGGCTGCAGCACACTGGGTGGCAGATAAGGTCACTGGAACTGGGCTACACTAACAGCAGCAGGGGACAACTCTCTGGGGTGCGATGGGCCGAGGCTGATGCAGGTACACAGAGCCAGCTGTGCACTTCTGTGGGAATCAGACCGGGCGCGTGCAGTGTCTGCACTGACAGGGTCGATGGATCCAGGCTGCAAAGTCGCCAAGAGACTTCATGTGCCAAGCAAAGCACCACTGGGTATGTGGACACACAGAGTGTGCATGCTCACACTGACAAGCTGCACAGCAGGACTGAGAAAAAGCAAGCACAAACAAAGGAAGAATCTCCCTAACTCCACAATGTCCCTCCAGTACCCTCTACTGGTCAAGTTGAACACCGCGTCCACTGTAAAGGAGAAATGCTTAGAGTCTATTATAACAGAGCAGGTACTGAAGGGTGAATTCAGAAAAGAGAAGCATTAATTAAAATGTGGCACAGAGGAAAGGACAAAGGCACAAAAAGAGCAAAGAATTTCTCGGGTGATCAGAGTTTTAAAAGAGGTGTTGTTTCAGTGGCACCTTGAAGAATGAGTAAGATTTTGAAAGAGCTGGGGGTGAAGGGGAGGCTGGGAAGGTGAGAGAAAACTCATTCCAGGTTGAGAGGACAGTTTTATTATTAACTCTGGGATTTTGGGCAAACCATTTAACCTCTTTAAGCCTACCCACCTTATAAGATACCTAAGAGGTTAAAGTGCAACAGAAGACTATGAATAGTGCTTTGAAAAAGTTTAAAGCACTAAATGAAAACCACTTGACGGTAATACCTTTACCTAGTAACTAGAATGCAAGCTCCCGCACAGATCCTACCAGCTAACCTACTCCCACCCCAGCTCCTTCCCTCACCATCCACTCCCCCCTAGTTCCTGGTAGACACTTGTGACATCAAGGCCCTATAGAAGTCTTTGCTGAATGAATGAGCAGATCTTGGATTATCAGAACAGAAAAGACCCTTCATTTAAAATCAAACCCCCACAGGGGTGCCTGGGTGGTTCCATCGGTCAACTGACTTTTGATTGCGGCTTGGGTCATGATCTCACAATTTCATTGATTCAAGCCCCATGTAGGGCTCCATGTAGGGCTCTATGCTGATAGCACCGAGCCTGGTTGGGATTCTCTCCCTCCCTCTCTTAAAATAAATAAATAAACTTAAAAAATAAAATAAAATCAAGCTAACCCAAAGGAAATACATGATTTATTTCCTTAAAAGTGTAAAAAGTATTATTAAACATTCTCTCTACACATAAGGCACACTTACCATTTTGTTTTGTTTTTAATTTTATTTATTTATTTATTTTGAGAGAGAGAGAGAGAGAGAAAGAGAGAGAGAGAGAGAGAAGAGGAGAGGAGAGAGAGAGGAGAGAGAGAAGGAGACAGACAGAATCCCAAGCAGGCTCCACACTGTCAGCAGGGCTCAAACTCATGAACCATGAAATCATGACCTGACCTGTAACCAAGAGTGGGATGCTTAACCAGTCGAGTCACCCAGGTGCCCCTACACTTACTTTACATATACCCTAAACCATATTCTTAATGTAACATTTTCTTAAAACACGGACCTTTATTTTTTCTTTATTTTTTTGATGTCTATTTATGTATTTGAGAGAGCATGCATGTGCAAGCAGGGAGGTGGGGAGGGGGGGTGGGCAGAGAAAGAGAGAGAATCCAAAGCAGAAATTGAGCCCAGAGCCCAAAGAGGGGCTCTATGTCACAAATCATTAAATCATGACACAAGCCAAAATCAAGAGTCAGATGTTTAACCAACTGAGCCACTGGCTCCTCCTTAATGTAACATTTTAACAAGAAATATGAAATAAGAATTTTATTGAGAAATGAATGCATAGTGTCACCTACCATTTTAAATTACCCAAACGCTTAATATATAAATCCCACAGTAACAACAACAACAGAAAAATCATTCTCAAGCTCGCTTCAGCAGCACAAGTACTAAAAGGCAAACAACAACAGCGCACTTGGGTGGCATAGTCAGTTAGGCGTCTGGCTCTTGATCTCAGCTCGGATCACGATCTCTCAGTTCATAAGTTCAAGCCCCCACATCAGCGGGCTCTGTGCTGCTGGTGCAGAGCCTGCTTGGGATTCTGTGTCTCCTTCTCTCTGACCCTCTCCTGCTTATGCACTCTCTCTCTCTCTTTGTCAAAATAAATAAACTTAAAAAAAACAAAACAAAACAATAAAAATACAAATCTCAATCACCTGAGCCCACAGTCAGCAGGAACATTTGATTAGGCAGTTCACACACTACCAGACCTCTGTCACCCACCAGGTTTCTGAGCTGGGTCTCAAGAGCACAGCAGGGTTATTTCCCAAATACTGCCCAATGGAGCCCCCTTTTAAACCTCCTATGGGCTTTAGGAACATCACAGAGTTCAGGGCCTGGAGAGGCCCTGAACACTAAAATTATCAAAGGCAGGTCAACAGAAAGGGAAACAAATTAATATTTATTAAACACTGGCTCACTGCAGGCACACTGCTGGGTTTTGAAAAATATTATCTCACCTAATTCTCATTTTAAAAAATTTTTTTAAATGTTTATTTATTTTTGAGAGAGACAGAGTGCAAGTGGGGAGGGGCTTAAAGAGAAGGAGACACAGAATCCGAAGCAGGCTCCAGGCTCTGAGTTGTCAGCACACAGCCCAAAGCAGGGCTCAAACCCACAAACTGTGAGATCAAGACCTGAGCCAAAGTCAGGCGCTTAACCAACTGAACCACCCAGGTGCCCCGATTCTCATTTTTTTTAAAGTTTATTTATTTATTTTGAGAGAGACAGAGAAAGCATGAGTGGGGGAGAGGCAGAGAGAGAACCCCAAGTAGGCTCGGCACCAGCAGCACGAGCCTGACACAGGGCTTGAACTCAAAAAACTATGAGATCATGACCTAAGCCAAAATCAAAGAGTCCAGACACTTAATAAACTGAGCCACCCAGGAACCCCTATAATTCTCATTATTATTATTATTATTATTATTATTATTATTTTAAGTAGGCTCCATGCCCAGTGTGGGGCATGAACTCAAGACCCTGAGATTATTTTTATTTTTTAATGTTTATTTATTTTTGAGAGAGACAGAGACAGAGTGTGAATGGGGAAGGGGCAGAGAGAAAGGGAGACAGAATCCGGAGCAGGCTCCAGGCTCTGAGCTGTCAGCACAGAGCCTGACGCAGGGCTCAAACTCACAAACCGCGAGATCATGACCTGAGCCATAGTCAGACGCTCAACCGACTGAGCCACCCGGGCATCCCAAAACCCCGACATTAAAAGTCACATGCTCTACCCACTGAGCCAGCCAGGCACTCCTCATTATTATTCTTATTTTACAGATGAAGGAAGTAGAGTTTGGAGAGGTTAAGTAAATTGCCCAGCATTACACAATCTAGTGGGGCTAGACTTCAAGCCCAGGTCTAACGGATTTCAAAGCAAACTTTTTCCCTTGAACTTCAGCTGTCTCCAGGTGAAAATCCAATGGCACAGTCTCAGTGAGCCTGTATGAATTCCACTCACCTGGGTCACTACTGCAGGTTGAAGACAGAAAGGAAAAGTAACAGTGATGTTAAGACCTGTTCTAAACTATCTTCTCCTCTCACCCCGTTCGTTGCCTTTGCCTAGCACATATTTTTAAATATATTTTTTAGACAAGAGTTATTCTCCGCTCTCATTTATTACTGTGCCCCCTTTGAAAATCAACACCTCCTTTCTTACATAGGACGATTTCATATCTCAGTCATCAAGTGCTCACTTGAGGAAAGGAAGTCTCACCGGATGTTGAAATGATCATCTAAAATGAGAACTGCTACAACTTCTAACCGTTGAGGGGTTGATTCATTAACAGGGCCACCACCTGACATGTGTGCAGTGCTCCACGGACTGCTTGAGGCGCTCTCCACAACAGCACACGACACCTCACCACAAGGATGACAACAGCTCAGCTAGGGCAAGCTGGGGCGGTCTGAACTTCTCCTAGGCTGGGCACCACCTCTATCCCTCAGTTCATCTTTTTCCTGCCATTGGCTCATCAGTCATCCTCCCTTTCTTCTCCCGACTCCACCTTCTACACCTCAACGTAAAGAAAGCAGCTTTGTCCCTTCACCAGAAGGGTCGCATGTTCCTGTGACTACAGGAGCCAGGCTGAAGCGCTGTCCCAGGAGCAACCTTTGATGCAATACTCCTTTATGGTGTCAGACAAGAACAGTCTGCTGCAGAAGATCTCTGGTCCAAGCCTCAGAGTTTCAAGTCAGAGCTCAGAAAGTGCTTCCCTGCCACCTGCTTCTGCCAAGACAACATGGAACAGGGGTTAAGGACCCCTGTTAAGGGGTTAAGGGTCTGGTGATAAAAAGAAGGTAGCTTGAATATCTACCACTGATGAGTCAGTTACCTTTTCCTTTCCTTTTTTTCATCTGTAAAATATAGCTGCATAGGGAACTGAGACTGAAATGAAATCACGCCTATCAAACACTTATTAACACAAAATCTGGTCACTGTGCTCATTAAATGTTGGCTGCTGTTGGCATCTGAACTCACAAAAGCAGTGTCTCCCACAGTCTGGCTCTTCCAGCATCAAAGGGGACTGGAAGGCCTTGAATACTCTTATCTCTAGTTGAATCACCTCAACTGGAGGACGGAGAGTCTACCCACAGTCCCCGGACCTGCTTACTCCCCCTCCAGCTGTGACCTCTGCTCCTTTCTCAAATCTTACAACTTGTTTGGAAGATATGCTCAGAAGGTGATTACCAAACATTTGGGAAGTTAGTAAACACATTAGCATTCTTGGGCCCAGTACCTTACTAGTTCACTGGAGTTACAAAGGCCAGTCTCTGACCTCTAGTTTAAAATCTGGTTGGAGCTTAGACTAACTGCAACAAAGGAGCCAGGTGAAAAGCCAGCAAGAGATAAGCTTGATGGGGAGTTGGGTACACAGGGAGGGAGTTTACCGAAAGTGGACCTTCAACTCTGCAGGCCTGAATTTAGAGAGCAGTTTCCAAGTCTTGGTTCCATAAAATGCTAGATTACCTGTGTTAATAATAGCATTGCTTTTAATATATCAATATAAACACTGAACATAAAGTGTTCAAATACCATCATTTTTGCTAAAGGTTTCAATCACATGCAAAGCCCTGCACTACATGAAAACAAGGGGATAGGAATTTAAACTTTAAATGTAAAATTAAAAACAATGGCTTTGTGACCTCTGTACAAAGTTCCAAGAATTCACTTAAAATGACCTCTTTCTGCACCGCACAAGAGTAAGGGAGTTTTTCTCTTGATGTTGGGTGGGAAAAGGAGCAGAGGAAGGGTCTAAGCCCTCAGCCTCCTCAGTGGTACAGAGCTTGAGAATTCTGCCGTGCTCCCCTTACTGCAACAACAACACAGCTGACCCCAGGGCACTTCAAATCTCAATCCAGGAGGAACACCTGCGAGGCCACCCTGGGCAGGGCACATTTACACAGGATTTGTGAGTCAGAGCAAAGCCGGGGTAACAGCGGCTGCCACCTTACAACCTTAACAGAAATCTTCTCCTGAGGGAGCAGTCAAAATTCAGACGAAGAGCAGCCCCACACTCAACCGCTAGGAAACCCTGTTTTCTTTTAATTAAAAAAAATTTAGAGGTCACTCCTCCGCTTTGTTTACAAGTAATGAGTCCCGCAGCCCCCATTTATCACCCCTGGAGATTCTTTTGCACTTTGATGTGAAAAGAGTCAGAGCCCATTGTGATCTTGGCTACTCCAACAGTAGTCCTTTCATTTGCAAACGAAGCCTTGGCCTCAGTGAGAACTAACTGTCAGAAAAAATTCATGGCCTTTCCTTCCAATGATTTATCAGAGATGGGGGAAGAGAAGCTGGCTGTAAGACAACTTTCCAGAAAGGGTTCCCAGCACATCCCTAATGCATTCCCGGATCTTTGCCGGTTCTTTCAGCCCCAAATGCCCCTTTCTCAAATCCCACCACTCATGAAAGGTCACCTTCTCTCTTGACACTCCATCCCCTTTGGAAGGACTTTCTCTCTCTCCTTTAAGCTTTCAGACAAAGCCCAAATGGCCTTATTGTTTTTAGGTGTTCTCTCCCTCATGGCAATACTCCAGAGCAAGAAAAATACCTGACGTGGCCATAACAGACACTCAACCATCCCAATAACTAGGTCACAAGGCACCTGTTTTACCCCATCTTTACCACTGTCTTATATTAAATGGAATTAAGTGTTAAGAAAGTTTATTTTTTTAAGGTTTATTTATTTTTGAGAGAGAGAAAGAGACAGAGTGCAAGCAGGGGAGGGTCAGAGAGAGAGGGAGACACAGAATCTGAAGCAGGCTCCAGGCTGAGCTGTCAGCACAGAGCCTGATGAGGAGCTTGAACTCAGGATCCATGAGATCATGACTTGAGCCGAAGTTGGGACGCTTAACTGACTGAGTCACCCAGGCATCCCAGAGTGTTAAGAAAGTTTAAAACGGGAGAGGATTTAAAGATTTCTTGACATATCTAAGAGTCCTATGTGGTAGTCAAAAGTACACAGCAGGGCGATTAAGACTTTTTCAAGTAAACTTTAAAAATTAGAATATAACATACATTTAAAAAGTGTACAGCTCTTGCTGCCATTTGCAACAACATGGATGGAGCTAAAGAATATGATGCTAAGCAAAATAAGTGAGACAGAGAAATATGATTTCACTCATGTGGCGTTTAAGAAACAAAGCAAATGGGGGCTCCTGGGTGGCTCGGTCGGTTAAGCATCTGACTTCGGCTCAGGTCATGATCTCACAGTTCATGGGTTCAACCCCCCCACCTGGATCAGCAGCAGAGCCACTTTACATCCTTTGTCCCCCTCTGTCTGCCCACCCACCCCCCCACCCTGCTTGAGCACATGTGTGTGCATGCACACTCTCTCATTCTCTCTCAAATATAAACATTAAAAAAAAAAAAAAAGAGCAAATGAACAAAAAAAAAAGAGACAAAAAAAGCCACTCAAATATGGAGAACTGGTGATTGCCAGGGGGGACCTGGGCGGGGGATGGGTGAGATAGGTAAAGGGGGAGTATACTCATAAGTATATACTCATAAGAGTATACTTATGATGAGCACTGGGTAACCTATAAAATTGTTGACTCATATTGTACACCTGAAACTAATAACACTGTATATTAATTATATTTCAATTTTTTAGAAGTGCATAGCTCAGGCACACATTTTCACAAAGAGACATAACTCTGGTAACCAGCACCCAGATCAAAACACAGAACAATACCAGCACTCTTGAACTATTAAACTATTTTTAGTGAAAAGACTTATCTTAACTCTAACTGAGCTTTAGAGCTAACTTCCTGGGATAGAACCACAGGGTCTCACAACCTCAGCAATGCTGACATTTGGAGCCAGAATATTCTTTGCAGGGAAGGGAGGTAGGGTGGTAACCTGTGCATTGTAGATGTAGCAGCATTCCTGCCCTTTACTCATTAGATGATGACAACTAAAAATCTCTCCAGACATTATCAAATGTCTCCCCAATGCTGGGGAGTAATATTATTCCTGGTTAAGAACTGCTGGTATATAAGAACAAGTTAAACATATTAAGAGGAAACAGATAAATCCCCAAAATAGGACATACATTTAGCTCAGTTCCACAACCAATCTTCCACCCCTCAAGTAGAGTAGTTGCTCTAGATTAAGACTCAAGAAATAAAACCTAGAGGGGCGCCTGGGTGGCTCAGTCAATTGAGCTTCTGACTTCGGCTCAGGTCATGATCTCACAGTCTGTGAATTTGAGCCCTGCGTCGGGCTCTGTTCTGACAGCTCAGAGCCTGGAGCCTGCTTCGGATTCTGTGTCTCCCTCTCTCTCTGCCCCTCCCCTGCTCATGCTCTGTATCTCTCTGTCAAAAATAAACACACGTTAAAAAATAAAAAATAAAAAAAAGAAAGAAAGAAAAACCTAGGGATGCCTGCCTGGCTCAGCAGGAGGAGCATGAGACTCAATCTTGCAGTCATGATGCAAGCCCTGCATTGGGTGTAGAAATTACCTAAATAAAATTTTGACAACAAAAAGAAGCAAAACCTAACACAACGTAAGTGCTTTGGCTTGCTTAAATCAGGAATCAGAATGTTAATAACTTTAATGGATTTTTTTTTGAGAGAGAGCATGAACAGGGAGAGAGAGAGAGAGAGAGAGAGAGAGAGAGAGAGAGAAAATAAATCTCAAGCAGGCTTCACGCACAGCACGACCTCATGACCATGAGATCATGACCTCAACCAAAATCAAGAGTTGCACACTTAAGCAACTAAGCCACCCAAGTGCCACCCCCCCCCCCACCTTTTAAGTAATCTTTACACCCAACATGGGGCTCAAACTCATGACCCTGAGATCAAGAGTTACATGCTCTACCCACTGAGTCAGTCAGGTGCCCCTAACTTTAATAGACATTGTAAACAATATCAACAGTTTGGATATGGGCTAGTCATTAGATGAATCCAAAATGTTTATTTAATTAGGTATGAAATTGGTGTCCAGTTATGTAGTGAAATATCTGTATTTTTTTTAGTGATGCACATAAAGTATGCAGGAGTGAAAAAATACATGCCTGGGATTTACTTTAAAACACTCCAGCAAAGGGACGCCTGGGTGGCTCAGTTGGTTAAGCATCCAACTTTGGCTTAGGTCATGATCTCATGGTTCATGAGTTCAAGCCCCACATCGGGCTGTGTGCTGACAGCTCAAAGCCTAGAGCCTGCTTTGGATTGTGTGTCTCCCTCTGTTTCTACCCCTTCCCCACTCATGCTCTTTCTCTCTCTCTCTCAAAAATAAACATTAAGATAAATAAGTAAAATAAAAAATAAAATCCTTCAGCAAAGAAAAAAAAAGGAAAAGGGGCAAAGAAAAAGGATAGATTTTAAGTGTGACAAAATATTGAGAATGTTAAATATGGGAAAAGGGTATTTGATAATGAAATATTTTTTCTACTTTTCCTAATATCTAAATATTTCTATGAAAAAAATGTCTTTTAAAGTGAAGGAGGGACAAGGAGAGAGTAGGCAAGAACTATGATGAAGTCCATATAATAGATTATCAAGGCCAATCAGAGCCAATATTATTTCCTTATTGCTGCTTCAACGCACAAGATTCCTTTCCCTCCCTCCCTTTCCTCTTTGTCTATCTTGCCCTCCCCCCTTCCCTTTAGACTCTTAACAAGAAGTCTTGGACAATCTCATGCTTTCAATAGCTTTAATAAGACATGTTCTCTTAGCTGTATCTATTAACATCTTACGAAAACATATACAATCCAGTGTCTACGATTTTAGCAACAAAATGGCAGCAGTCTGTGATGCAATTTATGAAAAAGGCTTCGTCTGATGAAGGCATCCAAACTTGTTGGTCAAAAGCAGAAATGAATTGCACACAATGAACGTGCCTCGTATATTAAATGTTATTCTGTATAGTAATTTAAAAATTTCACAACCAAAACAAACCAGTTGCCCCCAGCATTCCCTATAGTCTGATTCACACATTCAGCTATTGACTTCTCCAGGCCTTTGCTTCTTCTGGTACAAGGAGGCTGATTACCATCTAATCTGACCACTTTACAGGGTTATCATGAAGCAGAAGAAAACAAGACTCTGATTCTGAAATAATGTCCTACAGGCTTCTCATAAGCCACAGGAACCTGAACTGAAATTCTCTTCTTCCTAACCATGTTTCACAGATTCTTAAGGAGGCTAACTGCTCAGTAACTTCAGAAGAAAAGGATTATTGTAATTGAAACTCCACACAAAGAAAAAGGCTCTTCTCCAAATCAGGATAGCATAAAATTTGTATCCCTACAAAGATAGTGTAATCCTAAACAATGTAACTCAATGTCCCTCTTATACACCACCGCAGACCAAAGTATCATGTAAAATGATATACCGCCACTACCTAAACTACTATCCATTATATAGAAGGCACTAAATGATATTAACTCATTCTCTCCAACTCTTAGCATTGGTACAGTTCAGGGCTGAAGGCAAAAGGAAAAACCACCTGCAAACGAATCTGAAACTGACCCACTGGCACAATAATCTGGAACTTAGAATAACCTAAAGATGTCTCTAAACAGGAATCTACCTCATGAGAAAGCAATGCCACTTCTAGTATCTACCCAAAAGAAATGAAAACACATGTGCAACATTATTTATAACAGCCAAAAAGTGGATACAACCCAAATGTCCATCAATTGGTGCACAGTAAAAACAAAAACAAAAATAAACACAAAAACAAACCACTAGTATATCCATACAATGGGTTATTTGGCAATAAAAAGGAATGAAATATTGATAAATTCTATCACATGGATGGATCTTGAAAACTTTACGCTAAGTGAAAGTAGCCAGTCACAAAAACCACATATTATGTGACTGCATGTACATGACATGTTCAGAATAGGCACAAGTATGAAGTAGATTAATGGCTGCCTGGGGTTGGGGTGGGAAACAGGCAGTTGCATCTACTGGGAGTGCAATTCTGAAAATGGGTTGTAGAAATGGTTGCATATCTCAGTAAATTTATTAAAAATCCTTAAACTGTATACTTAAAAAGTGTGTTGTTTTTTTTTTTAAGACTACACTACTTGTAGAAAGGAAAATACTATGCAGCAGTGTTTTTTTATATTGTATGTGATTTAGGACAATGCAATAGCCAATATTAAATGTAAAATAGACCACAGCAATACTTATAACTGTATCTACATGCTCTCCAAATAAACACACTCTGTGTTTTGTTTTTAAGAGACTGTTTCCTCTATCATTCTTCTTTCTATGAATGCTATTCCTGGAGTAGCTCACAAAACAATCTCTTCTATCCAAAGAGTTGCCTCTAAATAAAGCCTTTCCCCTCAAAACAGAAATAAGAAAGCTTCTGACTCCCCCTGAAATCCATCCACCATTCTACCATCATCACCAAAGCGGTAGAATTAATAATTTATTGAGGACTTATGATGTAGGAGGTACCATAAGCACTTTACACATATTATTCTTATCCCCATTTTAATGAGGTTTTAAAAGTTGAGCAATTTGCCCAAGTAACCCATGTGTCAGAGAACTAAACATAGCCATCCCACTGCAGAGTCCCACACTCCAGCTCACTATAACACAGATGTAATACCAGCTCCACTGGATTTTACTAGTGAAATTATGCAGTATTTCTACAGTTTAGCCTCAGTCCCCACCCCACCCCACCCCCTGATTTAACTCTCCCTTTGGGAGACAACTAATTTTGAAAAAGATTTCCTCGGGTCTGGGTAAGTCTGAAACCAAACTCTTCTAAACCCATCAAACTGAGTGACTCATCTTAAATTACTAATGACAACGTCACATACTAAAGGATGAGGAACCATTTTCTAAATGAAGGGATACAATGAATTCTATATAAGAAACATTATTGCACTTGTAAATCAGGCCTTAAATGACTTGCTTGGGAAATACAGGAAATCTTCCTATTTCCCCAGGTCACAGTCCAGGTGTGGATTATTTACAATGCCCAGGCCAATCACTGTTTCAGAAAAATATGGCCTATAGCCAGTAATCTCTCTAGTAAGCATTTGGAAGTTAGGCCTCTGATTTACTCACACAGAGAAAATCTGTCCATATAATAGGTGTTAATCGGCTTAACACCTTGTAGCTTCCTTACTAATTGAGGACTCTTCTCAATTAGGAGAGTTAAACATTATTTCGGACTCTCCTGGGGAAGACAGGCTTCCAAGAGTACAGTACGATAATATAATCCAGCATTCACAAAATTTAATCTTTTAAATCTTCCCAAGGACTGAAAAGCATATCTCAGGAGATCTTCTAAAACATGTATACGTACCTACCCTTAATGGCAGAAAACAATAAAATCATGTCCCACAAATCTGGTGATATAGCCTGAAATAAAATTTATTTCATTCTTATGTTTCACCTTCACATGTTCCCCCCCCCCCCCCCCCAAACCCCCATCACCAACTAACATTTTCCTAGAATGTATCCCAGCTTTACTCACTAGCTTCATTTATCTGGGCCCACTTTCAGAAGAATGTAATTTAGCACACAATTTGTAAAAATTAATTTCAGTTTCAGGATTCCAAGAAGAAAATGAGAGATTTGTACAATAGATACTGAAGGGGAAGAAGGGGAACAGATTGGTGAAATAGCAAAAAGGCATGTTCTCTCAATAAGGAAAAACTAAAAACTCCAGCAAAAAATAAAAACACCATTCAAAGATAAAGTAACTGGGGCACCTGAGTGGCTCAGTTAAGTGTCCAACTTCGGCTCAGGTCATGATCTCGGGTCTGTGAGTTTGAGCCCCTCATCGGGTTCTATGCTGACAGCTCAGAGTCTGGAGCCTGCTTCAGATTCTCTCCCTCTCTCTCTCTCAAAAATGAACATTAAAAAAAATCAAAGATGATGCAATTTAGGGTGCCATGGTGGCTCAGTTGGTTAAGTGTCCAACTCTTGGTTTTGGCTCAGGTCATGATCTCACGGTTCCGTGAGATGGAGCCCCGTCAGGCTCTGCACTGACAGCAGGGATCCTGCTTGGAATTCTCTCTCCCTTTCTCTCTGCCCCTCCCACCCACGCATGTACGTGGGAGCATGTACTCATGTGCTGTCTCTAAATAAATAAACATACGTTCAAAGATGAAGCAATTTATTTTTTTTAGATGTTTATTTTTGAGAGAGAGACAGACAGACAGATAGAGCATGAGCAGGGGAGGGTCAGAGAGAGAGAGACACAGCAACTGAAGCAGGCTCCAGGCTCTGTGCTGACAGCTCAGAGGTCTGATGTGAGGCTCAGACCCACAAATCACGAGATCATGACTGGAGCCAAAGTCAGATGCTTAACTGACTGAGCCACCCAGGTGCCCCAAAGATGAAGCAATTTAAAATGTGCCATGAATTTGAACAATTTAATTAGCTAAAGTCAAGGGTTGATTTGTCCTGACCAAAATGAACCTTCTCTTCCAAGTGTTTCTTGTGATGACTTTGAACCCATATATGAAATGAAACTCTATACACTATTTTACTTCCCAATCAAAATAATGTATATAATGCTGTTGGTTTTTCAACTTCTGTTATCAATTTAAAGACCAAGGTTTCAAGGGTACAGGTAACTATAAAATAAAATGTGCTATCAAGTTGGACAATTTAAAACTAAAGAGCTGGGAGCCTGGGTGGCTCAGTCAGCTAAGCATCCGACTTCAGCTCAGGTCATGATCTCACGGCTCGTGAGTTCAAGCCCCACATCAGACTCTGTGATGACATCTCAGAGCCTGGAGCCTGCTTCGGATTCTGTGTCTTCCTCTCTCTCTCTGCTTCTCCCCCACTTGCACTCTGTCTCTCTCAAAAATAAACATTAAAAACAATTAAATAAATAAATAAAACTAAAGAGCTAACAGTTGGAGGTTAGAAGGAAAGAAATGGAAGAGCAAGAATAATTATGTTATATCAGACCATGGAAACTTGAAAGGAAAATAAACGTATTTAATATCAACTATATAAAATATACCTAATATAGTATTTCAAAATAAAATACATTACTGAAATACTTAAATGGTAAAGATAACAATTTATGAAACAGAAGAAATAAAAATAACAAACATTAAACCTGAATAAGGAAACATAAAAAGCATACTGTAGGATTATATGAAATGAAATCTAAAAGCAAGCAAAACAGATCCATAGTGTTAGAAGTCAGAATAGCGGCAGCCTTTGAGGGAGTTAGTAGCTAAAAGGGGACAGGCGGAGGCTTCTGGAGAGCTGGTATTGTCACTTCATCGGTTACACAAGTGTGTTCACTTTGTGAAAACACACTGAACTGTACTAATAATGTCTGCCCTTTCCAGTTTGTTATACTCCAATAACAATTTTTGGAAAGAACAAAAAGAAAGGAGAGGGGGAGAAGGAGGGTAGGGGGAAATACAGGTGAGCTCAGATTCAGTAGTGTTCAACGGTGATAAACCTGGAAATCACAGAATAAGCCCATTATTTATAACAACTAAAACAAATACTGTCTTTGCCCATTACATTGATATTCTGTCCACGCTTATGACTTTTGATAGCCCTGAGCAAAGTAAGGGCTCACACTCAGATTTCTATTTCATTTGAACAATTAGAGTTGCACACTCAAGACACATCTGTTTCAAATATGTGATAGCCCTGGACCAGTTCCACATGAATTTGTGGGGTTTTTTTTCTGGACTACTAAAAGATTAAAGTATCATGATTAAACATTTAAACAGTGAGCTATTGGTTTATATTAAAAATTGAGCTCCATTTAGGATTTTCCCTGGCTTTATCACTTGTACTGGGTATTAAAATTAAAAGGAGCACATCAGGAAGGCGATGAGTTGAAAAAATGTCACCAACAATAAAACCAGTTCTGTAAGTGCTACAATGTTACTACAAGGGCCCTTTTTGCATCCTAACTTAATAATTAGCAACAATGGAAAACATACGTAAATAATAGAATACAGAATACCTTTTTAATCTTGCCACTGAGAATACTGTAACTATTACAATTGATTCTTCTACCAGAAATTGTATAGGATGAAAGGTCAACAACTAGAAATTTTTGAAAAATCCTACCTCCAAACACCATACAACTGAAATTTAAAATTTCTTGGGGCGCCTGGGTGGCTCAGTCGGTTAAGCGTCCGACTTCGGCTCAGGTCACGATCTCGCGGTCCATGAGTTCAAGCCCCACGTCGGGCTCTATGCTGACTGCTCAGAGCCTGGAGCCTGTTTCAGATTCTGTGTCTCCCTCTCTCTCTGACCCTCCCCCGTTCATGCTCTGTCTCTGTCTCAAAATAAATAAACGTTAAAAAAATTTTTTTTGAAAAAATTAAATTTCTCAACCTCTTAAAATTTCATCATTCTGATATTTAGATTCTTTTGTAGAAAGACCCAGTTTTAATAAGCTATAGAATCTGACTTGCCCCAATTGGCGAAATTCAAAGGGACACCAATCAAAATGCCAACATTTTTCTAGAAAATGACTAAAGACGTCAGAGTACATATGGAAATGTAATCAGATGTGAATAACTATCAAAATTCTGAAAATGAAAAGTAACGACAAAGAAGTGTCGGCATATTTTGAGCTATGGGGAATACAGTGAAATAGCACTGGCACCACTGGCAGAAGAAACAATCTATGGGACAAAGGAGTCCAACAAGAGACTTAAAAATGTGATGGAATTTACATGCAGCACTCAATCAGTGGAGAAAAGATGATGATTTAATAAACTATGGTCAAACAACTGCTTAGCTTTTTGCTTTTTTAAAAAAATGGCTCCCTAACATCCCTTGGACCTTTTCACTTTCCTATTAATATGGAAATTTACAGCACATACTTTATACTAAAATTAATTACAGATGGATCAAAATACCACAAAAAGTCCAAGATCTAGGGCGCCTGGCTGGTTCAGTGGGTAGAGCATGTGACTCCTGATCTCAGGGTATGAGTTCAAGCCCCACACTGGACATACAGCCTACTTCAAAAATTAATTAATTAAAAATTTAAAAAAAAATTAAAAGCCCAAGATCTGAAAAGGGTCACAAGTTAAGAGGGCTAAGCAGTGAGGTGAATGTAGGAGTCCAACTGTGTGGGAACTGTGGTGAACTAGAAAGCTGCTGTGCTCTCCTGACTTCTTCTTTTAATTTCTTTTCTTTTCTTTTTTCTTTTTTTTTTTTGAGAGAGAGGGAGCGAGTGAGGTGCAGAGAAAGAGAGAGAGAGAGAGAGAGAGAAAGAATCCCATGAGAAGCAGGGGGGGAGGGAGAGAGATAGAGAAAGGAAGAGACAGAGAATCCCATGAGAAGCAGGGTGGGGGGGAGGGGGAAGAGCAGGGGAGGGGAAGAGAGAGAAGTGGGGCACGAGTTCACTGGAAACCAGCTCACTGGAGCTGGGTTCAAGCTCACCTGACCAGGGACTTGAATTCATGAACTATGAGATCATGACCTGAGCCAAAGTCAGATGCTGAACCGACTGAGCCATCCAGGCATCCCTCCTGACTTCTTCTTCTTCTTTTTTTTTTTTTACATCAAGTCTTTCTGGGGGAATCCCGACAAAGCAGAAGTCTGCAGGGGGAATGCAGGTAGGAATCCTGGAGTTCTGGCTGACTGGCAGGCTGAGGGGACAAACATGTTGGCACACCTGAAAAGTACTGATGGCATACCATTTGGTAAGTTCTGAATTAGAACTTGTCTAAGTTCATGGCCTTGTCTAAAAGAGCAACAGCCATTTGACTGTATCTGAGTGCTGCGATATAGCAATGCAAGCCCAATGTTGTTAAATCTTAAATTTTTAAAGAGAAGATGGAAGTCTAGATTGTTATGTAAAAAACATTGGCAGATATATTTTTTTAGAACACTGTGAGGGGCCAAACAAAACCCATCTGTTGACCAGATCTGTCCCATAGGCCACCAGCTCACAAGTTCTGATTTAAATGCAAAAAATGAAACCACTGAAGCGCCAGCAGAGAACACATGACATTATTTTCACAATCTTGGAGTTGGAAAGACCTTTCTAAGCACAATCAAAACCAGAATCCATAAAGGACAAGACATTTAACTACATACAAATTTAAAACTTATGTGTAACCGAACACAAGGACAAGCCTAAAGACAGATGACAATAGCTTCCCCCAGCTCTAGCAGAACATGAATTGTTGCAGCCTGGGTCACATGCCTTCCTCTGTGGGGGAGGACAGTGCACCAAGTTTAACAACAGTCCCACCAGGGCCACCTGGAATGGAGGACAAGTTTTCTAACTGAACCAGAAAGGGGAAGTGGGAAAGCATCCAGGCAGGACCTTCCAGAATTGCATGCACTATCATCTGCCTCTCAATAAATATCAGTTGAGTAAGTTTGAGTCTACATGTCTCATACTTTAATATGTTTTGGAATATCTAACAGTATAAAAAAAAAAACTGATCAGTGATATTAAGAATGCCTTCTGGCTATCATATGAATTATTCTTAATAACTGCTTCAGAATGTTAACATGCTCCCCTCAATCAACCCTGACCCCATAGTATATGCAAGAAGGAAGTTAACTGTATGTGCACACTTGGAGGGAGAGATGTGAAAGTAAATAAAATGTAACTGACAGAATTCCCTCCTTTGAAGCTCCCATGATAAGGTAGATCTCATATTTGTTTCAGCACAGGCTGAATAGGTGCTCATTTCTGCAGATCAGTGGAATATGGACCAGTATCTTGAACACAGAATTAGGATGCTGATCTACTATATATAACATCCACATGTTAAAGAAAGGAGTTATGAGGCTGAGAGAGTATTAGATTTAAAGAAAATATGTAGCCAGTCTAAGAGGTTTGGCTTCCTGTAGAGAAAACTGACATTTTCACATATTTTATTGCATTGCAAAAATGAAAAAGATCAAGCTTATTCTTTGAAACATAGATTATAAACTTAAATGCTGTCGCATCTTTGAATCAGGGATTTCACAGTTGTTACCTGCTGCTGCTGCTGCTGCTGCTGCTGCTGCTGCTGCTGCTGCTGCTGCTGCTGCTTTTGACTCTTTCGGTAAACGCCATTGCTGCCAGTCAGTGGAAAGTAACAAGTCTGTTCATCTGAAAGAGAAACAGCAATCTGAATATTAGTCCATAAGTAAACTCCTAGGCATGCATAACTTGCAAGAAAATCCTACTGGAAACAGAATTCAATGTTCTTATTAGAATTAGGGAGTGGTTCTTCATCAACTCTCAAGCTGCATAAACAAACCGGCTACCATATATCATAGGGCAAAGGTACTTTCAGTTTTGAGGCTGTTACTCAAAGCCATTTCAGGGTCACCTGGGTGACTTAATTGGTTAAATGTCCGACTCTTGATTTCAGCTCAGGTCATGACCTCATGACTGGTGAGCTCAAGCCCCGCGTGGGGCTTTGTGCTGACAGTGAGGAGCCTGCTTGGAATTCTCTCTCTCTCCCTCTCTCTGCCCCTCCTCTGCCTGTCCTATCTCAACAAATAAACTTTAAAAAAAATTTTTTTTTTAATTTCAAAGCCATTTCAGCAAGAAGAGATAGGCATAAGTTAATCATGAGGAGTATGAAAGGAAATAACATGTCCCCAGTGTCTACTTTTGCTAAGCATTGTGTTAATCCCTTTTTAAAATGAAAGTTGATGTAAACATTGCAATAAACTTGAAAGGCATATACTAATATCCCACATACTAATAACCCATTTTATAGATAAGAAAACGGAAACCCAGTTTTAAGTAATCTGCCTGAGGAAACAGAATCAAAAGAAAGTAAGAGTTGCACAAGAAAGGAAATCAACCAGTTGGTCTTTATATAAGAATTCAATACTTAATAAAAATGTAGGCCAAATAGGAGCCAATCTTAAGATTTTACTTCCACTCATAAAATGTGTTTAATCCCCAAAGTCATTTTTGAACCTTCTCTCAAAACCGTTCTGGTCAAAAATTAGAAAAAGAAAAAGTTATACAACCTGGGCAGATGGCCTTGGTACTGTCCTGTGTATCTCTAGAAACAACCTGTCTTTGGTTAACACTATCAACAGCTGTTTCCTTTTCCCTTTCTTGTATATGTATTTGTAAATTTACTGCACTTATCCTAACTTGCTTTAAATAGTTCAATTTTTTTCAAACATCCTTAAGACAAAGGATATGTTACAAATTATCTTAGCACATATTTAACAAACTGTGATACAAATGAAAACACACTAAATTTGTAACAGTTTTAGCTTGCTCTTATGTTTAAGAGGCTGTTACACTTCCAGCCTGAGGCTGAAACATTGAATATAGGCCAGTGCTATTCTGACACCTGATAAGGTCCTTTTATCTCCTCCTCCCTGAAATTAAAGTTGCTGACCACAATGTTTCCATACTAGTAGATATACACTCTATCTCCTCCCCGCAAAAAAGAGCGCAACATGGATACTGCACATATTCTAGTTAAACTCACACTAGTAGAGCTCTGTTTTTCAGGGTCGAACAAGCTTTGGATTCGCACACTCCTCTAACCAGCTACAGCAGCCCTACTTAACCCAGCTTAGCCAAGTTTCCTAAATTCTCCAACTTTAAATCCCAGTCATCGTCCCTCCCCCCCCCTTCTCTCTCTCTCACTTTCCCTCTCTCAAATACACTTTTATTTTCCTTTCCTCTCTTTCTCTACCCTCTTTCCTGCCATTACTCTCCCTCCCCCACCTTTCTCTCCCTCCACCCCTGTTGCTGCTCTCACCTTCTCTCTCTTGACATGCAGGGCTGGCACACAGTAGATGGCCAATAAAATAGTATGTTTTCATTTAAACCCTTTTGAAGAGTCCTGATGGTCTCCCACAGGACCCTCCCAAGGAAGATGCCCCACCTGCTTGCAGACCAATAGTGCCTTCCCTGGGGCTTGTTGGTGGGGAGTGAGCAAGCAGTGAGGGGGGAGGTAGGTTGAGTTGTGGAAAAACACCAACCCTGAGAAGGGTCCTGAGTTCCCTTGTTTATTCACTTACTCACTAGGCCAGCAAATGTTTCCTGAGCATCTACTCTAGCCCAGGTACAAAGAATAAGAGTGAAGAACAAAGACTTGCCATCACAGAGCTTGCAAACTAGAGTTTAGCAAAGACAACACATAAAAATACATAGATGTTAGATATTAAAAGGCAATAAAGGGCGCCTGGGTAGATCAGCTGGTTGAGCCTCTGACTCTTGCAATTTTATATATGGTGGTCAGAGACTGTAACATTTGAGCAAAGACTTAAAGTGAGGAGCAAGCCATGCAGACCTGCAGTGAAAGATGGTCCTAGAATTCTAGACGATAACGATGTGTCAGTGTAAATTCATCATTTGTAACTAATATACTACTCTAGTGGGAGACACTGATTATGGGAAGGCTGTGCATGGGGACAGGGGTGGGGCGGTTTAAGGGAAATCTCTCTACTTTCTCAATGTTGCTGTGAATGTAAAACTGCTCTAGGGGTGGTGCCTGGGTGGTCAAGCATCCCACTCTTGATTTCGGCTCAGGTGATGATCTCACAGTTTGAACCTGCATTGGGAGCCCAGAACTTGCTTGGGATTCTCTCACTCCCTCTCTCTCTGCCCTTCTCCCCTTCCCCTGGATGTGCACACACTCTCTCTCTCTGAAAATAATCTTGGGTGAGTGGGCAGTGTACAAAGTGAGAGAGACATATTCTCTCAGGGATCTGCCCCCAGGCACAGCCAGAGTCTGTACAACTCAAATTCTTTGATTTGCCAGGAGGCACAATCCTTTCCACAGAGACAAGTGCTAGGAAGCTACATCACCAGATTATTGACTGTTATCTCAATTACGTCTCACAGAAAAGAACAAATTCAGCCCGTGACAGACAGTTTAGGTGATGTATGATTTACACCTCTGTATGGAATAGCCACGCAACTCACATAGGTTAGGTTAGCTGGGCGCCTAGGTGGCTCAGTCAGTTAAGTGTATGACTCTTGATCTTGGTTCAGGTCATGATCTCAAGGTTCATGAGTTTGGGCCTTGAGTGTAGCTCTGTGCTGACAGCAAGGAGCCTACTTGGGATTCTCTCTGTCCCTGTCTCTCTCTCTGCCCCCTCCCCCCCCCCCCACTGGTGCTGTCTCTCTCTCTCTCTCAAATAAATAAAATTTTTTTTAAAAAGTTAAGTTGGAATAGAGACCTACTGTAGTCAGGAAGTTATTAACCTAAACCACTGCTAAGAAAGGAAATTAGTATATGCTTCAGTTAATGTCTCTTTCAAAGAATCTTTCTTAAAAATACAGTCACAGTGTACAAGGAGTTATGTGCAATAAAATATTGTTTGTAAGAAAACTGGTAACAACCTAATACATGCCAACACAGAAATGGCTCGATCAATTATGATACATCATGAGATGCAACAAAACATCAAAAAGGATGTTTACCTAAACAAGATGCTGAACAATATGGACAGTGTGAGCCAATTTGTTTTAAAAAGCAAATGCTTTAGGGGTGCCTGGGTGGCTCAGTTGGTTGGGCATCCGACTTCAGCTCAGGTCATGATCTTGCGGTTCATGGGTTCGAGCCCAGCGTCAGGCTCTGTGCTGACAGTTTGGAGCCTGGAGCCTGCTTTGGATTCTGTGTCTCCCTCTCTCTCTGCTCCTTCCCTACTCATGCTCTCTCTGTCTCTCAAAAATAAATAAACATTGACTTTTTTTTTTAAAGCAAATGCTTTATTTTAATGTTTATGTATCATATACACACAAATGTGCATGTGTGCACACATATACCAAACTGTAAATGGTGACTTCTCTGGAAAGGGACACTTTTATTCTGTATGCTATGAATCTTTTATTATCTATGTAAACAGTTTTGCCTCTAAAATATAGGGGCTTGGAAGAAAATGGACTGGCCTACAAATATTGAAATCAGAAGCTCTTCCTGAAATTTTCATACATTTTTATATTATTTCCCTAGATTATAAAGACAAAATGGGATAAATAGGGGGAGCAGTTTAAAATCCTACTTAAAAAAAAAAAAAACTAACCAAAAAAAAAAAGCAGAGAAGACACCAACTTGGCTGTGCAACAGAACAGGTTCAGGTTGAGACCAGGGATCAGTTTGGGCAAATTAAACCATACCAGCCTCAGTGTTCCCAGCTGTAAAATGGAGTATAGCACATTCTACAGTTACTGAGAAGACTGAATTACAGAATCCAGCTGAAATGCCTAGCCAGCTGACACATCGTAGGTTTCCAATACACAGCAGCTCTTGCAGAGCCAGTGGGTGGGGAAGAGGGGAATATGGAGCCTCTCTGGTTATTTAAGTCAGTAACATCTATGTTACATTTTATATAAGTGAAACAAATGGGTTTCATTTAGGAATGCACCCTGCTGAGGTCTTCTACACTCCTTCAGCCTCTTGCAACAAATTGTTTCAAAAACAAAAATGTCATGTATATCAAATTGCTTTTCTCCCCCAAATAGCAGGTAAAAACAATTCAAGTAAAAAAAAAAATTTTGTTTTTCTTTCATTTTTTAAGGGCTTCCAAAACCTAGCACATTCTAGGGAACCTACTCTCAGGAGTCTTTTAAGACAAGCTGGTTAAAAGGCCGGCTTTGCAACCTACTACCTATATAATCTCAAAAAAAATTTTTTTTTTACTAATTTTTTCCCTAAAGTCTCAGCTTTCTCATCAGTAATACAGGGCTTCACAGGATTGTCATAGGGTTAAATTAAATGTTTGTAATATTTTTAGCACAATGCCTGGCTCATGTTAAGCACTCAGTAAAATGGTAGTAGTTGTTGTTCTGGCTATTCTTCTGCTAATCAAAGCACATGTTTGGGAGAACCCATATATTGCTTTTCAACAACAAACTGACCTAAGCAGGTCTCAAGGCCCCATGACCATGACCCAGTTCCCAAAGGAGAAAATAACTCTGTCCAGAGTCCAGAGGGTGTGTGGATTGGTCTGGTCAGAAGTCCCCATCAAGTCTACTTCCCTTCCTGTCCCCACACAGACCTCCAGGAGTAACAGTGTCCTGGGAACAGACAATGTGTCAGAGGTGAGTCACGCATCATACACTGTTTTCGTCGGCATTCTCTAGAACTCTACCCCAAGCAGATCATAATCTCCCCAGGTCCCAAACTGATATGATCACTCCCAGTTCCTTTGGCTCTCCAATGCCATGAGCCCATAGCTTAGAAATCTATAATGGAACACGATTTTCCCAACCACCTCTTCACTGCAAATCCTTGTCCAAGAGGGCTCTGGTGCTACCCCAAACTCAAATATACATGCCACATCCTGTCGGCTCCCTCTCATTACTCAGGTCTCTGCTCAATGATACATTTTCAGAGAGACCACAGTAGCTACTGTAGTACTACTGTGCCTTCAACCACATCCTGCAGCCAACCCACTCTCAATTCCATTATACTCTAGGAACGTGCCTAGCTGCAAGGAGCAACTGCTTGGTTAACGGAAGTTTACACTTCCAGAGCAAGTCCAGAAGTCGGTGGCTACTGATACCGTTTTAGCTATTCAATGAGGCCATCAAGAACTCTGGCTCTTTCTGCTCAGCCATATTTAGCATGTTGTCTTTATGCCTGTCACCTCATGGTATGAAAAGGTTGCTGCTATAACCAGACATCTTACCTGCATTTAAGGCAGGAAGATGAGAAGAGAAGGATGTGGCTAATGCCAGCCATATCTTCCTCCTTTTTTCAAGAAAGGAAAATCTTTCCCCAAGACCTTGCCTATCAAAAAACCAGAGCTAGGTCACACGGCCTCCTAAAGGTGCATGGGGAGGGAGGTACATTGGGATACAAGTTGTTAGCACTGAGAAGAAGCATGATCTATCACCTAAGGCTAGGCACAGTGTAGCCCCACACACAATTAAGGTTCTTTTAGTAACAACAACAACAACAACAACAACAACAACAAAGGGAAGGGCTTTGGGTAGGAAAATAATAGTACTGTTCATATTTTTCATAGTGCTTATCATGTGAAATTAATTTATGCAAAATAATAATGACAATAAATGTGAATTGCTCATATCCTCTCAGAAGAATGCAAGCTCCAAGTCTAGAGCCTGTATTTTAAAATAAAGTAGACAGGTATTATATATATATGTGTGTATATATATATATATAGGCACTGGGATAGAATAGTCCAGGTTATCCTGTAGTGGCAAATTAACATCAAAATCCCAGTGGCTTGACAGAACAAAGGTTTCGTTCATACTCACTCTTTATGTCCATTGCATATTGGTGTGTTGGGGTAGGAAAGAGGGCAGGGAGCTTTTCTCCACATTGAGAAACCCAAGCTGTTGTAATCTCCATTATTTCAAAATGTGGCTTCAGGGTTTGCCATAATAAGAGAGTTGGAGGGTCTCACAAGAGCCACTTATAAATGCTTGAGCTCAGAAACACATGTTACTCCCATAGACAGTCCACTGGACAGAATTAGTCATATGATTCTTTTTTTTTTTTTTTTTTTTACTTAAGCTTATTTATTTATTTATTTAGTAATCTCTACACCCAACCCAGGGCTCGAACTCACATCCGCAAAATCAAGCGTTGCATGCTCTTTAAGAGTCCCATGCTCCTTAGACTGAACCAACCAGGCACCCCCAGAATTAGTCACAGGAGTCTACATAATCATAATGAGGCAGTGAAACATGAGAGAACACATGAAGATTGGTAGTAAATGTTTCTGCCTCATTCTCCACAGGCTGGTAAAACAATGTATTATTCCATTTTAGAATTTAGACCCATTAAAGAAGTGTCTTGGAACAAATTCAAAGTTAGGGATACTCATTGAAACAATTATTTCATCTTATAAGGCAATCCTTACCATTAAACACACACACACACACACACACACACACACACACACTTTTTCCCTCAGGAGAAATAATAGGAAATATTTATGTAGCACAGATTATGCTCTTCTCCAAGTACTTGCCAAATTTTAGTACATTTAATCTACTCAACTATCTAATAAGAAGATCTTATTAGGAGTAACAGTCTTATTAACCCCTTCTTATAAGGGAATGGAAAAGTGTTAGAAGCCAATTCTCCATAGGTCTATGGCATTTCTGCACATTATACAAGCAGAGGCACCAGCTGTCTTTGTTCCGATCTTTAAGGATGTTTGTATAGAGAACGGCCTTGGAAAATAGAGATAGTGTCTCCTATAGTACAAGGCAGCATGTTTACTGTGCAGTATAAACAAGATATCTCCCCCTCTGGAGCAAAGGGCAGACATGCTTACTGCCCATTATAAAAGATTAGAATTCCCTAAGCTCAGGATTCCTCACCTGTAATGCAACCCATTTTGTTTCCAAGTGTCATCTGACTCTCTCCACATCTCTCTTTGGAAACTGGGGCTTAGGGAACCAGTATAAGGAAATGTTGATACTCTCTCTACAGCTATTACTGTGAGTAATAAAGTCATTCCCAAGAGCCCATGAAACTGTAGCAGGTTAACTTGTTAGCTTGAAAGTAGGGTAGAATCTCAAAGCCTTCACAATTTTTGACAAAAAGTTAATGTGCCTAAGGTCTGACAGCTCGTAGGTGGCATATGCAAGATTCAAGCCCAAGCTGTGTGGCTTAGTAACCGTGCTTTTAAATGCTCTGCCGTATGGCACTTCTCAAAGTGTAGTTCCAGAACTAGCATCATCAGTATCACCTGTGAACATGTTACAATGCAAATTCTTGGGTATTACCCCAGACCCACTGAATCAAAAGCTTGGGAGGGGGATGGGGGGTGGGGTGGAAGATGTGTTTTAACAAGACTTCCAGAAGATTCTGACATTAGAAGTTTGCAAACCACTGCTACACTGCATAAATTCACTGAATCTATAAGATTGAAGGAAATGGTATGGCTATATCCTGATTTACATACTGATGTGACTGACCTTTCATAACTCTAATAGATTTGAAGCACTAAGGGAGATGGTTTATAAGCCCTTGCATATAATTCTTAGGAAGGTAAGGATCTTTATATGGTGCAAATAAACATCACATGTCTTTTTAATAGGCCTGCACAATATTTTCCTTTGGAGTCACAAATACATGTCCAGAATGCTAAATGAAAATACCTGCTTTTTTATTCCCATAATGATCAGAAAGAATTACTTAGCCAAGGAGAAACACTATTTATACTTTAGAGTCAAGCTGTAATTCTTGAAAAACAGGAAACCACACATCAACAAAGCCAACTCAGTGTACCATAGTGGAAAGGGCACCAGGCTTTGAGTCAGAGTCAAGTCACTTAACTTCTTCAACTCAATTTCCTGATTTTAAAATGGAAAATGAACTCCAACTTTAGAGTTGTAATTAGGCTTAAATGAAAGCTGTTGGTAAATAGATTTTATGCTACATGAACGTAAAATCCACCTGCAAGAGCACTTTCTCTTTCTTGATCATGGTGTTATCACATTTTCTCCAAAGCTTAGAGTACTGAGAGGCACACAGAAGATGTTCGATACTTATGAGGTATTAGGAATGAATATGAGGTACTATATGAATGATGTAACTGACTCCTCTGGGCTCCACTTGTCACAATAATTTCAGCCTTTTAATAGGAAAAAGTCACTCTAACAAGAAATCCTTAGTCATGTTTAAAATGGGCCAGCTAATTTAAGAAAATCAGCTGATTTTCTTCCCCTGGAGAACACTACTGAAGGAGTTCTGTACTAAAGCGAATAGAAACTCCTATTAGCAACCCTGATGGCCTTAGAACCTCTCAGTCTCAAGTGTACAATAATCTGTTGTGCCTATGTAAACAGTCAGGAATAAAGGATATGTACCTACAAAGAACTACATATTCACATTTACTTCTGCACTGTGGTAGAATTTTAATAAATGGATTATAGGGTTTATGAAATCTATTTTAATAAAATCTGAGAATCAATTCAGCATATATTAAAAAAAACTGGGATAAAAAAGACAGCTAGAAAGCTACTGCCAATTAAATATCATTTGGGAACAGAATTTGTAACTTAATAAGGAAAATATAACTTATGTACAAAACTCTGTACATTTATGTTCAGGCAGCTCCTTAATTTGTACTCTCTCCAACATACTTTCTCAATCTCCTGAAAAATTAGTTAATTATCTGGAGTCTTAAAATAGGGGAACTTCAAGCATTTATCTTCCACAGACATATCTAAGTTAGCTAATAAATTCAAGTTGAAGGTCAGCTTTCAGTGTAGGGCTTTAATAGTAAGGACACTATCCTAATTATGCTGCCATACCTTCAGAAACACCTGCAGGGTATATTGTTCCCTGTGTGTGTCTTATAACGATCCAAATATTTATACATAAATTAGCTCTGCCTTTTAAAAAGTGAAAGCATAAGTCCATCTCAAGATTTGTACTTTTAAAAACCAATTAACTTCATAAATGATGACGCAAATTTGTTTGATGAAAACACAAATTACCGTGCAGCATGAAATTCCTTCCAAATGCTTCTTGAAAAAAAGGAAAAAAATATATGGAAAACAAGGTTACCTTTTCTAAACCTATTTTTTTTACTTCTCAACTCAAGGCAATATAACTTCAACTAAACACTCACATAGCTACAGTGATTTGTAGAAGTTCCTAACAAACATGCAATTCATCTGTGTATCTTAATTGAACGGTACTCTTCCAAATTTAATCCAAAATCCAACTGAGATTCTTGGTTAATAAAACAGTTAACTTTTAGCTCAACCCACTGCTTGCAAAATTCAGTCAAACCAGATAGGAAATAGGAGAGACAGACAGTTTTGATGTAGTCTCTAACTACTACTGCTTCAAAGTACTAGGTCTTATAACCCTACAGTGAAACAGTGACTTCTGGTGGCAAAAAAAAAATGCATGCATACTCCACATTTTGCAGGAGAAAGCAATGTTTAAAATCACTGAAATTTTCTGACCATAAATTCTATCTCTGGATGATTTCTGTATTCTAATTTAACACGCTGTGATTCTTCAAAATTGTATTTTTACAAAGTTGAAGAGTTAAGCAAATCACAAATGCCAAAGCCACTACAGAAATTGAATTGCTATAGTGAATGAATAAAACCTGTTAACTTTGATATGTAACAGTTCATTTTCTTTCTGCAGGTGGAAAGCTAAGAGTTCACACCAACATGTCTGCAAGTCCCATACCTCCAGCCTCACCATCCCTGCAAGTTATATTTAGAAAAAGAAAAGAAGGGGAGGGTGCGGGGGATGGAAGTAAGCTCTCAATATCTAAACTTATTTTTTTTTCAAAGCCTTGCGTCCTCCTCTTCGATACTTTGTCTTAAAGTGACCAAATCATCCCAAGTCCTTTCTGTGGTTCCCCCTCTTCTAAATTAGCTAAATTCAAATTCCTTTTTCTAGTTTTACACAAGTACCAGGAGTTACTCTTTTGCTTTCTCTCCTACTCTCCCTTCCTTTTCTTGGGTTATTATTGTTTAGTACTTTCCATTACTTTTCTGCATATTTATCACCAATACAATATTTTCTGACACTGGCAAGAGACAAATTAAATTTGTCTTTAAATTAAAGCAGGAGAACCATCCAGAATTTTCAACTCTCCTGTGAATTTATTTCCAGAATATCCACTCCAGGAATCCTTTCCACTAAAGATGAAAGGCAAGCTAAGGAAATACATTAGACAGAGGAAGTAAACACTGAAACAGGGCCATGCCTAGGTATGCTCAAGCCTCTGAGCAGAACTAGACTCCCAGTCCAAAGGTCTTTTCTTTTTCTATCTCCACCCGGAGCCTGACATAGGTAGCTCCAGGAGAAGTATCCCACCTCTGCCTACCTTCTACGAACTCTGCATGACCTTGCTCTGAAATAATCTTGCACGAGCAAAATTCCCACACCTCTCAGGCCGTTCGGTCGCCTGATGTTTTTCTGTGCCTCAATTTCTGAGCTTTTTTCACTTTGCAACTGTCTCAGGGAACACTGGGTCTTCGTCTTAATTACGGTTTCTCCTTGAAGGTTTAAATCTGTCGGGTTCCTCGACGGTGTATCATCTCCCCGGCCCCGCCCTCAACGTACACCAACAGGGTTAAAATTACCCCCATCTAACACTGAAAAAAAAAACACAGTTAAAAAAAACAAAAACAAAAAATGCGAGCGCTCCCCCAAAAAGAGACGGGCTCCCGGAAGATACGGACATCTCCACCTCCAAATCCAAAGGTCTTCCTGAGACAATTTGCATAACAACAATGGGGTGTGTGTATAGAAACTCCTGGAAAACTAACCTAGTAAGAAAGTATCAAGGCGCTCGAAGGTATCTCGCAGATTCATTAACGTAACTACTATTACACCAAGGTGAAAGTACGATTCACACAACTCTCCCAATTTCTCTCCCTTTTAATTCGACGACCCTGGCGCACGCGACGGCTCGCTAGCAGAAGTCAGAGGATCTGACACTGGCGTAAAAAATTAGCAAGAGAAATTAAGCAGTCCCACGTTCGGCAAACGGAGCCTGCCTCCGCCCCAGGGGCAAGTCTCAGAAGGTGCCTCCAACTTTCCCCTCCCTCCCTGGAGGCTGCGGACCACCGGCACATGCCTCCCTCTCAAGCACAATTAGATCGGACTGGAACCACTAAATTCTCTCAACTAGACGCAAGGGGGAGGGGTGACAATGATGAGGGGAGGGAGACTCCGAGACTCCGGGTGGAAGGGAGAAAAACCCCGTTTTTACCGCCCGAGAAACTTCTGGGACACTTTATTACGCAACCCTGAGAGCAGGTTCCAAAACCAAACATCTTTCCGCAAGACGCGGGGCGCACCAGCAGATGTCAGATCTGGGGGAGTGGGGAAGGAGAACGGGTCTCTTCCAGTGTTTCCCACCGCTCCACACCGTTTTTCTAGACGCTACCTGCCCTGGATTTGCAAATAAGGGTGGTGCGAGCCCCGCGTCTCCGTTGCGCGTTCCCCGCCAAGGTTCCCACCGGAAAAGTGGGAACGCCAGCTACTTGAGTCAGCGTGCTGGGAAGCAGGCAGCGAGGCGGGGAGAGTCTGGGCTTCCCAGAAGTCAGCGGCTGTGGCGTTCCGGGCCAGGCTGACCCCCAGCTCGGGGGCGCAAAAGGCTCCGCTTACCTTCCGGACCCTTGCTCCTCCAGTCGCAAGTCGTACGCCCTCTCCGCCTCTGCCCTCCCCTGACCTGTTGCGGTGGGGAAGGGGCGCGAGTGCGGAGGGCGTAGGGGAACGCGTCCCCCCGGGATTCAGAGGTGGTTTGTACGGGACTGGGCTCTCGAGCCGCGGAGGCGAAAATGCAGCTGCGCCCGCGACGCGCGCAGGCGGCAGCCCAGTGCGCAGGGGCCGCGCGCCAGTCCGCTCGCTGGCTCACCAGCTCCGCGCGCCAGCAGCGCCAGGACGCCGGGAGGCAAGGCCACGCCCTCCTCGGAAGGCCCCGCCCCGCCCTCACCCTGCAGCCGCGCTACGCGGATCCACCCGGCCCACGCCCTCTAGCTGGCGCCACCCAGATGGCTAGGAACATCGCCGCCCTCCCCGAGAAACCAGTGGGAGGATGAGGGGGAAGCAGCCGCTGAGGTTGGAGTACTGCAGTGACCGCACCGGCAGCGTGGGTGACCCTGCCCCAAGCTGACATGGGGCACAAGAACCCTTTCGTTTTGCAAAGAGCTTCAGCAGGGTCAAGTTCTGACTAAAAGTGTCAAGGAGTCTTTCTGCAATCTCCTATACAATTGAAACAGATTCTGTGTCCTTTAAAGGAGATAACTCACATCTCGGGAGTATTTTACACTTTATAAAGGGCTTTTCATTCACAGGCCCGATTCATTTTCACAACAACCTTATAAAACAGGTACATCATTATTGTCATTTCCCAAACAATAAAATGGAAGAGCTGAAAATTAAGTGTTGTGCCAATGTCACAAGCTACACAGTGGCATGGGAAACAAAGTTCCTGAATCCAACCTCTGGGTATCTACATTTCACCAGTCCAACCCCAGAAAATCCTAGGAGGGGAAGGACTTTGGCAAACAGAACCAAAGCTAATGTCTAATTAAGATGCTACCTGATTCCTTTTATGAGCATACCAAGAAAGCATTGTCTTCCTTGCACCGTCTCATCTCCCCAGCAAAAGAGATGCAGAAAGATTACATTGAGAGGCCCCTGAGTGGTTCAGTCGGTTAAGCCCCCGACTTCAGCTCAGGTCATGACCTCCTGGCTTGTGAGTTCCAGCCCCACGTCTGGCTCTGTGCTGGCAGCTCAGAGCCTGGAGCCTGCTTGGGATTCTGTGTCTCCCCCTCTGTCTGCCCCTCCCCTGCTCATGCTCTGTCTCTGTCTCTCAAAAATAAACAAGCATTAGAAAAAAGGCATTTTTTAAAAGTTTTTTTTTTTACATTTATTTCATTTTTGAGTGGCAGAGAGAGACAGAGCACAAGTGGGGGAGGGGCAGAGACAGAGGGAGACACAGAATCCGAAACAGGCTCCAGGTTCTGAGCTGTCATCACAGAGCCCGACTTGGGGCTCGAACTCACAAACTGAGCCGAAGTCGGACGCCCAACCATCTGAGCCACCCAGGCGCCCCTGAAAAAGGCATTTTTAAAGAAAGGTTATATCGAATGGCCCAGGTGGGTTTTTCCAATATCTTAACAGTTTAAAGTGGTGAAATTATTTGGACGAAGAAAATTACCTTATTCAAATGTAATATAATGTGAATTAATATAATGTATGAAAATAACCCCCTCAGTGCCCTCTGTATTCTTTCTTCTGCTTTTCCTTCTACTTTTCTTCTTTCTTTCTTTCTTTCTGTTTCTTTTTTGTCTCTTTCTTTCTTTTCTTTCTTTCTGTTTCTTTTTTGTCACTATTGCTTTGCCCCTCATTATTCCTTTATTGTGCACATGAATAGTGTTGATTGAAAACCCAATCAATAGATATTTGCATTTCCAAATTAAACATTTTCCCATGGATTGTTTTCCAAAATGCAACTCTTCTTCCTACTCCCTATGCTCCCATGATGATATTGATTTGGGTTACCTTAACAGCTAAAATAATTAAGTGGTCCCTGATGAAATTTGGTGTGCCCTAGATGAAAGCTTTGGAAGTCATCTCTGAGCAGAGTGGGACAGGAGTCACCTCTGACAGAGGATGTTTGTGTACTTCTTAAAACTTCTAATAGAGATCGGTATCTCTTCTAATCATAACAAATATTTTAACCTTTTTGTTATAGAACTAATATACTTCATTGTAATACATATACACATAATATTTTATAACGTAAAGGTCTTTACCATTCCTATCTAAAACTTTTTCCTTTGTCATATTGCTTTTTATCATCCTATGCTACTTCCTAATATGTTCAAACTGTGGTCAACTTAGTAAGTAATGTTGACTGAAGGTTTGATAATTTTATTTTCCTGCTTTTGGAACTGAGGGATGTAATTTTGCAAAATTTTTTGGCTGAAGATAATATAGTTTTGTCAGAGAGTAGTTCATTCCATTTATATGAATATTCTTAAGGTAATGTGCTAGGTGATAGGCCGTATCAATAACAAAGGTTCAGTGCCTAGCAGAAACAAACATGTATGTAAACAATTCCAATATATACTTCTATTGGTTACTTTCTAGAAAGATGGTAGGTTATTTAAAAACACTTAAGTCAAAATTAACTTTTTCATAATAAATAAAAAGCGGGAGAGTTATTCCACTGAGTTGTTTGGATTTTTTTATTTTGTTTTATTTTCAAAAAGTTGCCTTTCTGGGGTGCTGGGCTGGTTCAATCAGATGAGCATGGGACTCTTTTTTTTTTGTTGTGTGTTTGTTTATTTATTTTGAGAGAGAGAGTGAGAAAGAGTGCAGGAATGCACTGGGGAGGGGCAGAGAAAAAGGGGGAGAGAGAGGATCCCAAGCATGCTCCACAGTATCAGCGCAGAGCAGGATGCAGGGCTCAAATTCATGAACTGTGAGATCAAGACCCAAGCCTAAATCAAGAGTCAGAAGCTTAACCAACTAAGCCACCCAGGTGCCCCAAGAGTTTGTGACTCTTAATCTCAGGGTGGTGAGTTCGAGCCCTACGTTGGGTATAGAGATTACTAAAACTACATCAACTTAAAAAAAAAAAATTGCCTTTCCTCCTCTTCTATAGGTCACATTATATAAATGGTTAGTAAACAGGCTATTTTAAATAGTGATTATACTACATTTAAATTTTTAAAAATTATGACATAAACAAAAGAAAATTATGTAATAGAGATGCAGACATTGAGCTTTATTAGCTATGTTTTCTTCTACTTCTTTATAGGGATTTGTAAGTTTATTTATTTTTGAGATGGGGGGAAAAGAGAGAGAGGGAGACAGAGAATCCCAAGGAGACTCCGCACTGTCAACACTGAGCCTGAGTTGGGGCTCAAACTCACGAACTGTGAGATCATGACCTGAGGTGAAACCAAGAATTGGATGCTCAACCGACTGAGCCACCCAGGCACCCCAGGAATTTTTAAATTACACTTTTAGTTCACTTGATGAAATTCTAGCACTTTTTTAATCTTGACAACCTAGTCACATATTTTTCTAATTGTTTCTGCTAAGGTAAAACAGGTCTCTGACATCAGTGATTTTTTTTTTCAACAGAACTAAAAGAAATATTTTTCCCTTTTTAAAGGGTACTTTTAAAACTGCCTCCTTATGTGAGGACTCCTGGGATGCTAGTTGACAATTGTCAGCCATGATTTTTCTTAAAATTTAAAGACAAGTGAACCCCCTGGGACTCACAGAAACTCATAGGCTGTATTCTCAGAGGGCCTGAATGGAACGAAGGGGCAGGAACATAATGTTAGGAAATGTGCCGGCATCACAACACAGACAGCTGTTTGCTTGGCCAACCTGAAGTACTCCTGAACTCTACAGTCAGCAAGACGAGCAGTTTAAGTTAAGTTACTCCAAAATCACTGCGTGTCTATTTCAAAGGGATAATTTCTTCAAAGTGTAAATAAATCCTAACCAAACACTTGTAAAAGAAAACAAGCAACCCAGAATTGGGAGGTACGTAGATGAGGAGAAGGTGACCGTGAGGACAGAGCTGGAAGGATTAGCCTAAAACCATGTAAAAGGAAGTGGAGGAAGAGCCAGTTCCCAAAAAAGAACACAAAGAGGGGTAGTAGGAGCTTGGGACAAAGATTACAAGGGGAGCGATAAGATGTAAGACAGGAAAGGTCAATAGGAAACTGCTGGTGAAGTACCCTACATGCCAACCCAGAGAGATTTCCTTTCATGCAAAGTGCAGTGGCTAGGAGATTTGATCAGGCTGCATTTTAGAAAGACTACTGTAGCTGCCTTATGAAAATGAGTAGGAGAAGGTAAGGCCGCAGTCATAATCCCCAAGGCCACGTAAGAAAGTGTGCTGAGAGCTCAACATAGATTGCAGGCAGATTCAGAAATTCCTAGCTTTCCATCTCAACCTGGGAGGCAGATATGCAAATACAAGCCTGCTATCTTTTGCTATAAAAAGAATTAGGTGCAATATTATTATAATCAAAATAACTGTCTTTGTTTCATCATAAATATTTAGCAGAAAATACGGTTCTAAATGACCTGACATCACTTTTTCTAGCAAGTACAATATGAGTTTCATATTGTGCTTTTTTTTACTCATTGCTACTACACACTACTTCCCAATCCCAGTGGGGATTAGGAATATGTTTTAGTCATGTGATAATATTGTTAAACTGATTTCATATTTACAACAGTAATTTGAAAAATCCCAATGAATCTGGAGCGAAAGAATATGAGCACAACATCCACATTTTTCTCTAAAAAAATTAATGCAGGGATTTAACTGAATTTCTACAATTTATCAGACATTTCACACACAAAATTTTACTTAATTCTCTTGAAAACATGTGTGTGTATCTAGTTTATGTATAAAGAAGGAATAAACTTAAGAGAGATCATTCATCGGGATCATGATTATACAGCAAATAAACAGAAGCGGTACTTGAACTCAGCTGTTCTGTGGCTCGAGGTCATGTTCTTACCACTATACACAGAATTAGATCAGTATAAATATCTCAACTAATGTCTATTACAGTTAAATTCACATCAGCAGGACCAAGAGAGTTGGCAATGGATTTTTATTCTGACGATTATATCTGGAGGGTTATGTCTGGAGGGTATAGGAAGAGGATAAGAAAATCTGAGTAATTATGGGAAAATCAAATAGTTGGGAAGTAGAAAAGGGAAAGAAATAAGAGTCAGAAGCCAGGGGTGCCTGGGTGACTCATTCCTTGAAGTGTCCAACTCTTGATTTTGGCTCAGGTCATGATCTCACAGTTCATGAGATTGAGCCCCACACTGGGCTGCTCAGTAACAGCATGGAGCCTGCTTGGGACTCTCCCTCTCCTTCTCTCTCTACCCCTCCCTCACTCACGCACTCTCTCTCAAGATAAATAAACATTAAAAAAAAAAAAGAAAAAAGTCAGAGCCAGAATATAAGAGCCAAATTATGGTGTCCCCATGGGAGCAGGATTGGCGGTAAGAGTACCCTACAAACTATGGTACTACTTCAAGCACTCAGTACTAAATGCTGTAATTCATAGTATTCTCAACCCATATCTCTCTTCTAAGTTACACACTATCATCCTCATTTGTTCGCAGGAAATTTCCACATGGTTGTGCCACAGGCAAAACCAACTCAGAATATGAAGAATGAAACACATAGTATTTCATTCTGTCCACCCATTCTTCCACAACCCATCCAACCCCATTCCTCCTAAGTTTTCAACTTTTGTTAATGGTGCCATTATAGACCCAGAATTCAGGTTCCAATGTCCATTACCTACCAAGTCATATTTACTTTCCATTTAAAGATCTCCCTCCCCTACAAGTTCCCTTCCCCTTTTTTCCTTGTATTTCTTCATTCTTTCATTGAATAGCTACTAAGTGTCAGGTACTAACAGTTCGATTCTGAGATATAACGACAAATAAGAGACTAGCCTTGTCTTGGGACAGTTTACATCCAGAAGGACAGTATGGAAGGCAGAATTCTATGATGGCCCCCAAGATTCCCAGTCCTGGTGTGTATTTGTTATTTAATTTTTCTCTCCGTGAGTGTAGGTGAGCCCAACCTAATCAGGTGAGCTCTTTTGAAAAAGAGGATCTAGGGGCCAAAGAAGAGGAAAGCAGAGATATTTGAAGCTACAGCAGAAGCTCTCCTGTTGGTTCTGAAGAAGCAAATTACCATGTTGTAGAGAGGGCCATCTAACAAGGACCTGAAAGTGTCTCTAGGAACTGAGAGTGGTCTTTGGCCACCAGCTGGCAATAAAATAGGAAGCCTGGTCATACAACTGCAAGGAAATGAATTCTGCCAAGGGAACTTGGAAATTGATCTTTTCTTGGTCAAGCCTGCAGATGAGGATACAGCTGGCCAACACCTTGATTTCAGTCTGGTAAGATCCCGTGCAGAGGGCCCAGGTAAAGATGCTGGCCTTCTGACTTACTGAAACTGTGAGGTAGTAAATGTGTGTTGTTTTAGACTGCGAAGTTTGTGGTAATTTGTTATGCAGCAGTAGAAAAGGCAGTAGAAAACAAAGAGAGAGATTCATTGTCAGACAGTCTGCCTGGTGCTATGAGAGAGGTATGTAGAGGATGCTCTCAGAGCATCAATGGGGCATTTAACAAACGCTGATGGACTCAGGGAAGACATCCTGCTAGACGCAGAACCTAGGATGATAACAAAGGGAAAGAGGGAGTTGGGGGAAATGTGAGTCATCAGGAAAGGCCACAATGCTGTGTGGGCAGAGGGAGCTAAATACAAGTCCCAAAGTGATAGTTCATGGTGAATTGGTGAATTTTAGAAACTAGAAATACTTCAATATGTCCAAAATTAGGAGGGAAATGGTAAAAGATGAGGATAGAGATGTAAGAAAGGGTAAGAAAAAAACAGCACTTGATCATTTACTGATTGCATACTATGCGGTGTGATCTCGGCTGAGGTGTTCACAGTAATCCCCAGTGATATATCCATGTGTGCTGCTTGATTGATTGTTTGCCTCAAATCCAGCCCCTGCTCTTCCTCCAGTCTGCTGTGAATCACAGGGGGTTGTTTCTTGCAAATCACCTTTCCCAGGTTTCTTTGCTGGGAAATTGATTCTGTCTAGGTTTGGCCAATAGATGTCACTGGGAGAAGACTGCAGGACAGGGAGAGAGGAGACTCCATAGCATTTCTCTTCTCTCTCTGCTTTGGGCACAGCTGTGACCCAGTGGCTGCACCTCCTCTTTAGCTCTGGTTCCCACACATCCTGATCAGCAGCTCTGCCCCCTGGGCTCTGGTAACACTCTCTTCCCTTAGTCCCAGCTTTGGAAGTGGTCATTGCTTTCTGCAATTGCTTAATCCCTGGATGACCTTGCCTTCCCATTTGGTCTTTCAGCTCTTCAGTCTGTACCTGTAACTAGTTCCCTTATTAAATTCTATTAAATTACCTGGCATGCATGTTATTTTTCTAATTGGATCCTCACTGAATCACCATGTTTTACAGACAAATAGACTGAAATTCAGAAAAGACTGTGCAACTTGCTTAGTATCCCACAGTTAGGATACTGTGGGGCTGAGATATAGACCAAGTATAGCGACTCTGTCGGGCTGCATCATCTCTCTGAACTTACATCACCATAACACCATACAAAGGAGCTCACTCCTTTGTATTTCACTATTCCAGTAGCTCTGAACTGTTCTCCATCCCTCCTCTGTCTTCTATCTCTAGTCTGTTCTCACAGGGCTGATACATGAGTCCTCCTTAAGCTTATCTCTGGTCATGTGACATATCTGGCAGTTGCAAAGAGAACTAAGCACCAACTCCCCCTTCTAGACGCCAAGCTTCCCAAAATAGTTCTTAATCAATCTTTCTGGCCTCACTTTTGCTAAATATTTTGCTCTACTGAAATCTACCCTTGATTTTCACTTCTATATCTTTTTTTTTAATTTTTTAATGTTTTTATTTATTTTTGAGACAGAGAGAGACAGAGCATGAGCAGGGGAGGGGCAGAGAGTGAGGGAGACACAGAATCTGAAGCAGGCTCCAGGCTCTGAGCTGTCAGCACAGAGCCCGACACGGGGCTCGAACTCATGGGCTGTGAGATCATGACCTGAGCTGAAGTCGGACGCTTAACCAACTGAGCCACCCAGGCGCCCCTATATCTTTGCTTATACTATTTCTGTTCTCTTTAGCTAGAATGCTATCTTTTCATCTTTTGAAATAATATCTCTCTCAGTTCTACCTATTGATATAATATTTGCCCTTCAAAGCTTATTTATTCATTGATTCAACAAACCTGGACAAGGCACATTCTAGGCCTTCAGGATAGAAAGAAGAAGAAAATTGTTACTATCTTGTAGAGTAGGGATTGACAAAGTTTTTCTGTGAGGGCCAGATGGCAAGTATTTTAAATGTTTAAACTTTGTGGATCACACTGTCTCTGTTGCAACTACTCAACTCTTCCATGGTAGCACAAAAGCAACCATAGATCATACATAAATGAATGAATATAACTATTCCAATGAAACTTTACTGCAATATAACTATTCCAATGAAACAGATGACAAGCTGGATTTAGCCCATGGGCTGTAGTTTGCTGATCTCTCCTATAGAAACTCACATCAAACAAATGGAAAAGCTAGCAAGAAATGATAATGAATAAAACATAGCAAAGAGATGTGGAGAATAGAAATAGTAGAGTCAGCATCTTTGTAAGAGGAGTCTCAAAAGACAAAATTTTAAAGAAGAAGAGGAGGATATATTTGAAGAAATAATAGTTAAATTTTTCACAACTAATGAAAAATGAATGATTTCAGATCATAAAATGTCAAAGAGAGGAGATAAGGAAAAATCAGACCTAGACAGGTTATAGTGAAAGAGTACTAGAGATAAAGAAAAAATCTGAAACTTTCTAGAAAGAACATACAATCTACAAAGGAATAAGAATCATACTAATATTAGTCTTCTCAACAGCATACTGGCTGCAGGGAGGCAAAGGAGCAATATATGTTAAGTACTGAAAAAAACTTGAGCCAAAATCTTGTATTCAACCAAATTGTCTTTCAAATATAAAGGCATAGGAAAAGTGATATTCAGCCTCAAGTATACAAGTTCTCAGAAAACTTGCCACACGAAGACTCACACTGAAAACATTTTTGAGGAAGTACAAAAATGAGAAGAAAAATTGAAAATCCTGATGTGCTCTAAGAGATATCAGGAGTTTGTTGTAGCCTTAAAAAAGAAAAAGCAACTGGAACCAAAGAAAAAAGACAAAAAATATCCATTACATTGCAGAACTAAAATCCTAGATATTATTAATATAACAGATGCTTTGAGAGGATATGAAAGGGAAAGGAGAGCATGTTAATATATATTTATTAGGACAATAATACAGAGGTGACAAGTTTAGGAAATGAATAGGAAGAAAATAAATAAGGTTATGTTTGTATCAGTCTGGATACAGAAACCACACCTATAATTTATCAGGAAATATTTAATGTAACAGTCATGAACTAATAAAAGGTGGTTAACTATTAACAGAGGTAAAAGTTAACTCTACGGAATAGCAAATGTAAACAACACTATTACCTCTAAGCTTGAGGGAGAATATCCAAGAGAAAAAGAAACTTGGAACAGATTCTATCCCCCAGGTGAGGCTGAGATTCAAACCTCCTTGGAGAGGGTAAGGCTATAGTCTAAAGAAAAGTTCAGTGGAGTGCTGCAGCCCAGAACTGGGGGGTAGCCTATATGTCAGGGGTGGTCAACTGGAAGCCATTCATTTAGGGTGGTGGTGAAACGTGCCACTGGGTCTTCACAAGAGACATCACAGGAAGATCTGAGAAGCCACCTTCTCTGCTTTGTCTTGCAGTGTCCCTCCAGTGCCCTCTGCTGTAAGGCCTAACATTACACCTGCTAGCAAACGAATTGTTTACAAGGTCCAACTCCAAGTGACTTTGGAGCTGACAGGCAATAAATTGATAATAAGCCTCTCCCAGTTTTTTCCCCTATTCAGTGTTGTCATTATTCATCCATGTTCATTGTGTATAGTTATTGAATATACTGCCTTGAGCACCCTTCCTAAATATATTTTTCTTTCATTGTTTTTTTGGGTTTTTTACTATTTTATGGGTTGAAGAAAACTAACAATAATGAAAATGACTTGGCCCATAGAAATGGAAAGTAATTGTGTCAGTGGAATGCAATTTATTATTTCCTGGTGATTAGACCATTTTGTATCTTTTTGTAAATTCATTCTAGCATTCCTTGTTGCCTATATATGTGTGGTTATTTGAATTCTCCTTTGATCTAGTTGTAACATCTTATTGGCTTCCTCATTAATTAATGAGGTAAACAAAACTTCTGATCCCTTTTCATTTTATATCTGTATGAGGGTTATATTAACTTTCAAAACAAATTGTATCTTAGATAAGTCAGTCCTAGGCGAGATCGGGCACGTTCAGGGTGGTATGGCCATAGACTAATAAGTCAGTCCTAGGGTAGCCAAACTCATAGAGTTACAATGTAGAAGGGTGGTTGCCAAGGCCTGGTGGGAGAACATGGGGAGTTATGATTTAATGGGTACAGAGTGTCAGTTTGAGAAGATGAAAAAGTTCTGGAGAAAGATAGTGGTGAGGGTTGTACAACAATGTGTATGTAGTCAATACCACCGAACCCTACACTTAAAAATGGTTAAAATGGTAAATTTTGTTATGCATAGTTTACCACAATTTTAAAAATAAAAAAATTTTAAAATTATACTTTAGGGGCCCTGCCTAGCTTAGTTGGTGGAGCATGAAACTCTTGATTTTGCGGTGGTGAGTTTAAGCCCCATGTTGGATGTAAAGATTACTTAAAAATAAAAAAATCTTTTAAAAAAATTATACTTTAACACTATGTTAATTGCTTTTCAAGTTCAGTCACAATTTTACTATTCTATTACCTAAAGACTAAAGACTAACTTGCAAAGTTAACCTCCAAAAATTTATATATGAAATAATAATGGAAGAAGAGGGGCACCTGGGTGGCTCAGTTGGTTAAGCATCTGACTCTTGACTTTGGCTCAGTCATGATCTGTGAGTTTGAGCTTGCTTGGGATTCCATCTCCCTCTCTCTCTGCCCCTCCTCCCCTGCTCCTTTCTGTCTCTCTCTCAAAATAAAAATAAATAAATAAAAAATAAAAGGTTTAGTAGAATGTTAAAGTATCAAAGTGTGGATATATGGATGTTTGTTGTAAAGTTCTTTGAACTTTAAAAAAAATAATGGAAGAAAGAAAATGGTTGATATTTACAAATGAACGCACGTACACAACAAATGAGGAAATATGCAAAACTGCTACAGTCCTTGTTTTTGTAACTGGTCACAAGGCCATAGTTGATATTTATGATCCCCTTCTTTCACTATTTATTCTGTATTTCCTTTGCTCTCAGCCAGAAGCTCAGCTGGTCAATTTCCTAGTGGAGTGACCTAAACCTACCTTCCTTAAAGCATCTCAGTCCTCAATATTCCTACTGCTTCCCTTTTTGAATATGGTTTTTTATTAACACTTACTATCGGGCATGGAAGTACTAAGAGATGCCCCAGGAAATGCACTGGGTTCTGGATATAGTCCTACTTGTACTCATGGGTTAGCAGCGACCTAAATTCCCTCTTGGTAACTGGGATCAGTCCAGCAGTAGAGAGATTCCTTTTACTGCCTTTTGGTTTTGTGACATAAGAAGCCCAAGAGAGCCAGCTGGCAGCCTTACTTTCCAATTTAGAGCATGCATTGTTGTGTCCCCTGATGGAAGCATTCCTCCCTTTGGAACAAAGACCTTTAATTTTTTTTATTTTTTTTTAGCATTTTTATTCATTTTTTGAGAGACAAAGAGAGACTGTGAGCAGGGGAGGGGCAGAGAGAGAGGGAGACACAGACTCTGAAGTAGGCTCCAGGCTCTGAGCTGTCAGCACAGAGCCTGATGCGGGGCTCAAACCCACGAACTGTGAGATCATGACCTGAAATCTACTGCTTAACTGACTGAGCCACCAGATGCCCCTGGAATGAAGACCTTTAAAAACAGCAAATCTCAGAGCTGCATGGATGGGAAGCAAAAATTTTGTGAGTAGATTAGGTGATATAATAGTGAGAGGATCTACTCCCACCTACATCCCTTGATTCCCAAATCCACGTATTCTGGCTGTGGAGGAGACAGCACTATGTAATGACCTCTGATTCAAAGTATGCACTGCATTTTTCAAGACAGAATCCTGTCTCTGAAGACGTTGTCTCACATCTGGTACCATAACTGAGTTTTCAGTAAGCAATTCCACTGTTAAGTTAAAGTAGCCACTTACGGATGATGCAGTATGTGGTAGGACCACTTAGTTCTATAGGCTTAAGTTCACTGCTGTATTTCTATTGGTATGAAATGAGTTTCTTGATCAGACGCAGTGCTGTGCAGAATCCCATGGTGAATAAGACATTCTGTGAGTCTATTGATGGAGGTCCTGACAGAATTATGGATAGAGAAGACATCTATACCAGGAATATGTGTCTATTATAGTGAGGAAGATTTTCTGCCCTCTCAACAATGGAAGGATTCCAATGTAATCAACCGACTACCAGGTGGCTGGGCATTGGTGCCTTATCAGGGGGCCAGTGCTGGTCTCTGCTGTTGGCAGATAAGGCACTCAGCAATAGCATTAGCCAGGTCAGCCTTGGTAATGAGAAGTCCATGTAGCAGAGTCTATGGCTAGCTTCCATCCCTGCCATAGTCTTTATTCATGGGCCCATTGAAAAAGCACTGGGTGTCTGGGGAAAGAGGTTGTCTGACATCCACAGAACATGCCATTTTGTCCACTTGATTATTAAGAGCCTCCTCTGTAGTGAATCTCTTTTGGTGATCATTCACACAGACAAAAATATATTCGCAGTCTGTGTCCTTTCCAGGAAGACCACCAACATTCTTCTTCTCCATACTTTTTTTCAATCTGTGTACTTAGCCCTAACCATCCAATCAAATTGTTAGCAACCACACATGAATAAGGGTAGGTACATAATCTGTCTTCTCACATCAGACAAGGCAGATATATTAGTTTCCTCATTTCTAAGTGACAAATGAGGCGGCTTAGAACAACAAAAGTTTATTGTCTCATAGTTCCGGAGGCTAAAAGTCTGAAATCTAAGTGTTAATAGGGCCATGCTCTCTCTGAAGGCTCTAGGGACTGATTATTTCTCTCCTTTTCCTAGATTCTGATGGCTGCTGGGACTCCTTGGTGTTCCTTTACTTACAGATGTATCATCCCAATCTTTGCCTCTGCAGTCACATGGCATTTTCCCTGTGTATTCGTGTCCAAATTTCCCTCTTCTTATAAGGACACCAGTTACTGGGTTAGGGTCTACCTTAGTCCAGTATGACCTCATCTTAACTTGATTACATCTGCAATGATGCTATTTCCAAATAAAGTCACATTCATAGGTTCTGGGTGGACATGTATTTAGGGATAGGACACTATTCAGTTCAGTACAGTAGACAATCCTATTATGAGCATTTCCCTTCCCCATTGCCCATTAGGGTGATTTCTTTCTTTCTTTCTTTCTTTTTTTTTAACGTTTATTTATTTTTGAGACAGGGAGAGACAGAGCATGAACAGGGGAGGGTCAGAGAGAGGGAGACACAGAATCTGAAACAGGCTCCAGGCTCTGAGCTGTCAGCACAGAGCCCAACGCGGGGCTCGAACTCACGGACCGCAAGATCATGACCTGAGCCGAAGTCGGCCGCTCAACCGACTGAGCCACCCAGGCGCCCCTAGATGATTTCTGAGTGGAGTTTTGCCTAAGCATATTGCAATGAAGTTAAAATTTAATTACAAAAGGATATAATTTCACATATTTGAAAATTAAGTTACATATTTCTAAATAATCTTTATGTTAAAAAGGGAAGTGCAGAGTAAATTAGTACTTAGAAATAAATGATAATGAGGGGCACCTGGGTGGCTCAGTCGGTTGAGCGTCTGACTGTGGCTCAGGTCATGATCTCATGGTCCTTGAGTTCGAGCCCCATGTTGGGTTCTGTGCTGACAGCTCAGAGCCTGGAGCCTGCTTCAGATTCTGTGTGTGTGTGTGTCTCTCTCTCTGCCCCTCCCATGTTTGTGCTCTGTCTGTCTGTCTGTCTCTCTCTCTCTCAAAAATAAACAAACATTAAAAAATTTAAAAAAAATAATGAAAATACTACATGTAAGCACTTTTGGATCACAGATAAGGCAGTTCTTAGAGAAATAAATGATAATTTACATATATTTATTAAGAAACAAGATAGTTTTAAAACAAAGCAGCTAAATAATTACAGTATGTGAAAAACAGTAATATCTAAGAAACAAGAAGGAAGCAAATAATAAGAAAATAAATAAAACCAATAATATTTTTTAAAAGACAGAAAATACTAATGAAATATTAGATGAGATGAAAATCTCTGGCAAGATTGAGAGAGAGAGAGAGAGAGAGAGAATAGAATATGAAAAGGGGGAAATTAACCACAGTCTCAACAGAAATGAAAACTTAATAAAAATAATATTATGAATAAGTATATATAAATAGATTTTTTAAAGTTCTTATGTATTTATTTTTGAGAGAGAGAGTGTTAATGGGGGAGGGGCAGAGAAAGAGGGAGAGAGAGAGAATCCCAAGCAGGCTCTGCACTGCCAGCACAGAGCCTGACCCAGGGTTCAGATCCATGACCTGAGCCAAATTCAAGAGTCAGATGCTTAACCAACTGAGCCACCCAAGCACTCCTGTAGGTAAATACATTTTAAAACCTAAATGAAGGGCTTAGTCAGTTAAGCATCCAGCTTTGGCTCAGGTCATGATCTCATGTTTCATGAATTGTAGCCCTGCTTCAGGCTCTCTGCTGTTAGCATAGAGCCCACTCCAGATCCTCTGTCTCCCTCTCTCTGACCTCTCCCACTGGTTCTCTCCCACCCCCTCCTCTCAAAATGAATAAATAAACTTAAAATAAAATAAATTTAGACTAAATGAAATGGACAAAACCCAAGAAACACAAAACTGCAAAAATAATGCAAGAAGAAAGTAGGAACTGGAAAAGATCGATAAGGATTAAACAAAACATAACAAAGTCTCAAGGCCTACATGGTTATACAGATAATTTTTACCCAAAGTTTTTTTTTTTTTTTTTTAAAGTAATCTCTATACCAACATAGGGCTTGAACTCATAACCCTGAAATCAAGAGTTACATGCTCTCCCAAATGAGCCAGGCAGACATTCCAATTTCTACCCAAGTTTTAAAGTATAATTAATTTAATGTGTAGTATATAATTACTTAACAGTGAACATGAAAACAAATGGAGAAATCTTAAATATATTCCTTTGAGATCAGGAAAAAGAAAACACTGTCCAATATTACTGATGATATTACTGTCTTGATCAATGGTATTAGGAAAGAAAAAAAAGCTGATGGGATATAAGAGATAAAACTGTAATATTTTTCCAGATAATATAATCATCTATAGAGAACAACCAACAGAATCAAATTATGAACTTAGAATAATAGAGTTGAACAATGTTTCTGATACCAACACAGCATACACAAATTAGTTTCATTTCTCTACATCAAAAACAGTAAACTAGAAGATACAATTTAAGAAAAGACACCATTTAATTTAGCAGCAATATACTTATGGAGAAAAATGTCAAACTGTAATAAATGACCTGGGACCAGAGGATGATCTGAACAAGTGAGAAGATATTCCATGCATTTGGGTGGGATAATAATAATAATATTATTATTATTATTTTAATTTTTTGAGAGACCATGAGTGGGGGAGGGGCAGACAGACAGGGGAACAGAGGATTCAAAGTGGGCTCTGAGCTGACAGCAGCGAATCTGATGAGGGGCTCAAATTCACAAACCATGAGATCATGACCTGAGCCAAAACCAAGAGTCAGATGCTTAACTGACTGAGCCACCCCAGGCGCTCCTGGGATAACTTATTAAAAAGATACTAACTTTCCCAAATTAATCAATAAATTCAATGTAGATTCCATCAAAATTTTAGTCGAAAATTTTAAGGAATTTGTTAACTTACTCACAGAGAAGAGTAAAAGTCCATAAATAGCTAAGTCAACCTTAGAAAAGTAGAATAAAAAGTAGGTCTTGCTTTATCAGATATTAGGGCATATTACAAAGATGCAATAAGAAATACTGGATGTTGTTAACACAGAAATAGATAAGAAACTAAGTTGCCATATGGAAACAATAAAACTGGATCTCTTCCTAACATTATGTACAGAGGTAAACTAAAGATTATTTAAGAGCATAAATATGAAAGATGAAAATATGTATTAATAGAAGAAAATGTACAATTTTTTTCAGCAAGGAACTTGGGAGGTGAGAGCTAACCACAGACAGTGACAGTGGGGATGGAAGGATCACATAGAAGATATTTGGGAGGTTACCATTGACAGACTCTTATCCAACTCTCCCTTATACTGCTGTCTCAGAGTTTGGAGGAGATAGCAGAAGTGGGTATAAATGTATAAATGTATACACATATACATTGCTTTATATTATGTAGTTATGCATAGTAATTTTGTGGCAGAGTGTTATAAAGGGAATTGAGTTTGTAGTCAGAAGACCTGAGTTTAAGTCATAGTTCTTTCATTAACTAAGTGTGACCATGAGCCTTAGTATTCTCAGCTCCATAAAGTGGATGGTCAAAAAAAGATAAAACCTGTTATGAACTAAATATAGAGCTCAACCTACCATTACTCAGTTTTTTCCACTTGGACATCCTCCTTCCTATTATAGTTGACTTTGGTAAATGTCTGTATCTGGGAGTATTCTTTCTTTCGCACATTATAGATAGCTCAATCCAAACAGGATCAGACAAAACAGCAAAACAAAGAGAGGAGGGGGAATTATTACCTCTTGTAGATTTAAAATCCATGAGTAGATGTAACATCTAGCATGGCTGAATTCAGATGCTCAGAATAGGTTTTAGGAAGCTGTCTTGCTCCATCTCCTCGTTCTGTTCATTGGGTCAGGTGTGCCCCATCTGTTCCGAGAAGTTTCAGGCTTATGTCTTCACAGTCCCAAGATGCAAAACACTTCTTTTGCTATAAACTCTCCCAAAGGTTCTGGGATATATGCTGTTTGAGTTAACTTGATTCCTTCTTTCATCCTTGCGCCAATCACCGTAGCCAGACTTATTGCTACTTATGGTGGTACTTATGTTGATCAGTGTAAGCCAATAGCATGTGATCATTCCTTGAACTTGGGGTGCGGTCAGGTGCACCCAAACAATGAGTACTAAAAGTGGGGTGGGGTAGTTTCCCAAGGAAATACAGGGCTCTGAAATAAAAAAGGAGAAGAAGAAGTTTGTGGTAGAGAAAAAGAATAGGTATTTATTATATATTTTCCTTTTCTTTTGTCTTTATTGTTCATTTTGACAAGAAAATATATACAAAAACATTGCAGGAACCAGAGACCATTGCAGAGACCTGGTGATTAGCCCCTGGGGAGGGCCCTGACTTGAATTCAAGGATGGCTGGGTACATGAGAGATAGGGTTGTGTAAGAAGACTAACTTGCAAGTTGGTAAAGGCTCTTCCTCACCTCCTGATCAGACAGAGAACTTTTTTTTTTAAATGACTTTATTCAGATATAGTTCATACCATACAATTCACTCATTTACAATGCACAATTCAATAGTTTTTTGGTGATTTACAGAGTTGTGCGACCATTATCACCATCAATTTTATTTTATTATTTTTTTAAGTTTATTTATTTATTTTTGAGAGAGCATGAGTGGGGTAGGGACAGAGAGAGAGGGGTAGAGAGAATCCCAAGCAGGCTCCGTGCTGTCAGTGCAGAGCCTGACGTGGGGCTCGATCTCACAAACTGTGATATCATAACATGAGCCAAAATCCAGAGTCCACACTTAAACAAATGAGCTACCCAAGTGCCCTAGAAACTCTACATCCTTTAGCTATCATTCCCCCTCCCCTCAATTCCCCCATCCCCACCAGCCTTAGGCAACCACTAACTATTTTTTGTCTCTATAGATTTTTGTATTCTGGACATTTAATATAAATAAAATAATGTAATATGTGATCTTTTGTGACTGGCATCTTTCATTTAGCATAATGTTTTAAGGTACATCCATGTTGCTACATGTATTTGTACTTCTTTTTTATGGTTGAGTAGCATTCAATAGTATACGATGGAATACTATTCCATTGTGTAGATATATCACATTTCAGATATAGATATATCACCCATTCACTCATTGATGGATTTTTGGATTGTTTCTAGCTTTGGGGACTGTTTTTAGGTGGAAATATATTTTCATTTCTCTTGGGTATATATTCAAGGGTGGAATTACTGGGTCAAATAGTAACACTGTGTAACTTTTTGAGGAACTGCCAGACTATTTTGCTAAGTAGCTGTATCACTTTCACCAAAGTTCCAATATCTCCACACCTTAGCGTGATCTTTTTATTATCTGTCTTTTAAAATATTACAGCCGTACTAGTAGGTGTTACGTGGTATCTCATGGTTTGTTTTTTTTTTTAATTTTTTTTTCAACGTTTTTTATTTATTTTTGGGACAGAGAGAGACAGAGCATGAACGGGGGAGGGGCAGAGAGAGAGGGAGACACAGAATCGGAAACAGGCTCCAGGCTCCGAGCCATCAGCCCAGAGCCTGACGCGGGGCTCGAACTCATGGACCGCGAGATCATGACCTGGCTGAAGTCGGACGCTTAACCGACTGCGCCACCCAGGCGCCCCGGTATCTCATGGTTTTGATTTGTATTTCCCTAATGGCTAATGATGTTGAGCATCTTTTCATATGCTTGTTGGCCATTTGTACATCTTCACTGGAAGGTCTATTAAATATATATATATATTATATATATATATATATATAAAATATATATATATATAAAATATATATATATGTATATAAAGCTTATATATTATATATAAGCAATTGTCTTTTCACTTTCTTGATAGTGTCCTTTGAAGCACAAATTTAAAATTTTTGAAGTCCAATTTATTCATTTTTTCCATTGGTCAGTTGATTTTTAACATGCTACCCTTGTTGCTTTTTTTTTTTTTTTGTAATTATTTTTTTTTTGAGTATAGTTGACTTCAGGTGTACAACTTATTTTTAATTTTTTGTTTATTTGCTACACTTGTTGCTTTTAAACCTGGTACTTGGTACAAAAGCTTATCTCAAGCTTACCTCTGTTTCTTTTATACATAAGATCTCACAAGTACTTCAGGTGAGTCAAAAGAATGTTTAAAAAAAAAATGACTCACAAGCATGGGACATCAGAGCCTGAATAAAGTGAGAAGGACCTCTACTCAGGGGTGGCCAAATGTGAAAGGTTAGAACCCAGAGAAACTAGGAGAATATCCATGCATGGGGATGATTCAGAATTGGGTGCGGGAGCCCAAAAAAGGAAGGAAGGCAACCACACATGGGAGCATCCTGGTGTGGAGAGTCAGAACCTGAATAGGCAATGAAGGGCATTCATGCCGGGGTGGCTCAGTGCACTTGAGAGCCCAAATGGCATGAGAGGGCTTTGATACTGAGAGTACAGTAGCCTGGAATAGAGTATTTGTATAGAAGTGAGATGAGAAGGGTATCTGCATGGGGTGGGCGGGGGGGGGGGGGGGGGGAGAGGACAGTGGAGGTAATGGGAGATTGATTATATTCAGGAATATTGATAAAATGTTAAGGATAACAAGGGCCAGGTTCCCACAATTGGAGAATGGATTAAAAGTATACAAAGGAAGAGAGGCGCCTGGGTGGCTCAGTTCGTTGAGCATCTGACTCTTGATTTTGACTTAGGTCATGACCCCAGGGTTGTGGGATCAAGCCCATGTTGGGCTCCATGTTGAGTGTGGGGCCTGCTTAAGATCCCCTCTCTCCCTCTGCCCCCTTCTCTGCTCATGTGTGTGCTCTCTCTAAAAAAAAAAAAAAAGTATAGAAAGGAAGAAAACTAGAATGAAATTTGTGGTGGATTAGAATTGGAAGTATTGGTGTAAACTCACAGTTTTTAATATAAAAAGATCAATATAGAAATGTACATGCATTTACATATATGTATTCACATATACATGTCCATTCATGCATAAATACATATGTACACACATGTATTGATTAGAAACGCCTCCTGAAGGAACTTGGAAGTAGTGACATCTCAATAGTAATGAGCAAAAACAGTCCCCAGATCTTGGTTTCTAAATATCATTCTGAGAGCCAGTGAAGCAGCTTACATAAGGATAAAGGTGAGCATTGACTATTGGGAGACTGTTCATTTCAGGAAGGCAGAGTGGGGCCATTTACAATGGGGGCACAGGGGCCTGTAGTGGCTTGGAGACCAAGCTTTGGATCCACACCAAGAGTGAGTTGGATCTCAGTTCTGGATTTATCAGCTAAGTGATGTATTGACAATAGGTTCCTTAACATTTCTCAGCCTCAGCTCCTCATTTGTAAATAGGACAATAGAAAATAGAAAGGGAAAAAGTAAGTCAAATGCCTGGCACGTTGTAAGCGCTTAGTATTCTTACTGGGAACACCAGGAAGGCATATTGTAGTAGTGAAAATAAATCACAGAAATCAACAAAAACAAAAAGACTCTGAAAACTTTCCAAAATCTTCATCTAAGCTCAGAAGGCCAGGAATTTGGTGGAGTTCCAGGGGCTTTTCAGTCCCGTATACCAGCTATGAAATTAATGTGTAATGCTTTTGTGTTAATTCTGCCTATTAATAAAATTTGTGGTACGAGATCTGACCCATGTGTTGGATAGTCCGAAGAGTGGGGTGCCACATGGGGTGGGATGATAGGAATTATGCCAATTTGATTTCATTTCAGAGAACTAACTAGCTGGGGAAATTCCTATGGAAGTGGGCTGCCACTGGGATCTCCCTACTGCTCAAACCAGAGTCTTCTGTTTCCTTCCTCCCTCAATAGTGCTTACATCTAATAAGTCATCACGCCTTTTCTTCTCAGTCTCCCCATAGTTGTTCTGCTTCTCTTCACCACCACTCTGGTTCCAGCCTTCCATTCTGACTTGGTTACTTTGTGAAAAACTTTGTAACTGGTCTTCTTGTCCCTAGTTATTACATCTCCAAACCACCCCTATCCTGCCACATAGTAAGTTCCATTTTTCCAAGGATTAATCTGCCCACACTGAAACTCCTCAAATCCTATTTCTTCCATGATAAAATTTGCCTTCCTTAGATGGCATTCAAGGACCTCCTGCTATGCAACCAGCTACAACCAACAGAGGCCATTCACTCCCTATTCCTTGGGACCATATTTCACATTTCTTTTTTTTTTTTTAATTTCATTTTTCATATTTCACATTTCTATCTACACTTTTCACCTAAGCCTTCCTTACTTTTCCTTTTGCAATGATTGCTTCTTTTTATATCCTGTCATTAAAATGTGTTAAGTCATAGTTTAAAATGCCCATAACAAAACAAAGAGTGTGGATCAGTCTCCTGTCCATCACAATTTCCTTCTCCTTGCAGGCTACGACTTTCACTCTTGTTGATTATTTTCATATCTTCATCCTCATTTCTAAATAAAATGCTTAAGTTGCTATTCAATTAAAAATTTTCCCAACAAACAAAAGTCTAGGACCAGACAGCTTCACAGGCCAATTCTACCAAACATTTAAAGAACAGCTGGGGCACCTGGGTGGCTCAGTTGGTTGGGCGTCTGACTTCAGTTCAGGTCATGATCTCACAACTCATGGGTTTAAGCCCTGTGTCAGGCTCTGTGCTGACAGCTCAGAGCCTGGAGCCTGCTTCAGATTCTATGTCCCCTCGCCCTTTTCCCCTCCCCCACTCATGCTCTGTCTCTCTCTCAAAAATAAATAAACATTAAAAAAAATTTTTTTAAATAAAAAAAATAAAGAACAGTTAATAGCTGTTCTTCTCAAACTATTCTAAAAAATAGAAAAGAAGGAAGGAAAACTTCCAAATTCATTCTACAAAGCCAGCATTCCCTTAGAGCAAAAACAGATGAAGATACCACAAAAAAGGCCAGTATCTCTGATGAACATATGTGCAAAAATCCTCAACAAAATACTAGTACACGGAATACAATAATACATTAAAAAAAAATCACTCACCATTATCAAGTGGGATTTATTTCCAGGATGCAAAAGTGGTTCAATATTCACAAATCAACATGATATATCACATCAATAAAAGAAAGGATGAAAACCATATGATCATTTGAATAGATACAGAAAAAGTATTTGACAAAGTACAACATGCATTCATGATAAAAATCCTAAATGAAGGAGGTTTAGAGGGAGCATATCTCAACATAATAAAGGCCTTGTATGAAGAACCCACAACTGACATCATACTCAATGGGGAAAAACTGAGAGCTTTCCCCCTAAGATCAGGAACAAGACAATGATGTCTACTCTCACCACTTTTATTCAACACAGTACTGGAAGTCCTAGCCACAGCATTCAGACTATAAAAAGAAATAAAAGGCATCCAAATCGGTAAGGAAGAAGTAAAACTTTTACTATTTGCAGATGACGTGATACTATATATAGAAAACCAAAAAACTGCTAGAACTGATACATGAATTTAGTAAAGTCACAGGATACAAATCAATGTACAGAAATCTGTTGCATTTCTACACATTAATAATGAAACAGCAGAAAGAGAAGTAAAGAAAATAATTCCATTTACAACTGCACCAAAAATAAAAAAGTACCTAGGAACAAACATAACCAAAGAGGTGAAATACCTGTACTCTGAAAACTATAAAACATTGATGAGAGAAATTGAAGACAACACAAAGAAACAGAAAGACATTTCATGCTCATGGATTGGAAGAACAAATATTGTTAAACTGTCTATACTCTCCAAAGCAATCTACAGATTTAATGTAATCCTCATCAAAATACCAATAGCAGTTTCACAGAACTTGAAGAAACAGTCTAAAATCTGTAGGGAACCACAAAAAGACCCTGAATAGCCAAAGCAATCTTGAAAAAGAAAAACAAAACTGGAGGTATCACAGTTCCGGACTACAAGTTATATTACAAAGCTGTAGTAATCGAAACATTACACGGTACTGGCACCAAAACAGACACATAGATCAATAGAATAAAATAGAAAACCCAGAAATAAACTCACAATTATATGGTCAATTAGTCTTAGACAAAGTAGAAAGAATATCCAAAGGGAAAAAGACAGTCTCTTCAAATGGTGTTGGGAAAACTGGTCAGTTAGATGCAAAAGAATGAAACTGGACAACTTTCTTATACCATACACAAAAATAGACTCAAAATGGATTAATGACTTAAATGTGGGGGCATCTGGGTGGCTCAGCTGATTGAATGTCCGACTCTTGGTTTCAACTCAGGTCATGATCTTGTGGTTCATGAGTTCGAGCCCCAAATCAGGCTCTGGGCTGACTGTGTGGAGCCTGCTTGGGATTCTCTCTCTCCCTCTTTCTGACCCTCCACTGCTCAATCTGTTTCTCTCTCAAAATAAATAAATAGGGGCGCCTGGGTGGTGCAGTCGGTTAAGCGTCCGACTTCAGCCAGGTCACGATCAAGCGGTCCGTGAGTTCGAGCCCTGCGTCAGGCTCTGGGCTGATGGCTCGGAGCCTGGAGCCTGTTTCCGATTCTGTGTCTCCCTCTCTCTCTGCCCCTCCCCCGTTCATGCTCTGTCTCTCTCTGTCCCAAAAATAAATAAAAAACGTTGAAAAAAAAAATTAAAATAAATAAATAAATAAATAAAAAGTTAAAAAAAAAAAAGGCCTAAATGTGAGACTCGAAACCATAAAAATCCTAGAAGACAGCATAGGCAGTAATGTCTCTGACACTAGCCATAGCATCATTTTTCTAGATATGTCTTCTGAGGCAAGAGAAATAAAAGAAAAAATAAACTACTGGGACTTTTTCAACATAAAAAAATTTCTGTACAGCCAAAGAAATAATCAACAAAATTAAAGACAACCTGCTGAATGGGAGAAGATATTTGCAAATGACATATCCAATAAAGGGTTAGTATCCAAAATATCTAAATAATTTACACAACTCAATACTCCCAAAACAAATAATCCGATTAAAAAATGGGCAGAAGACATGAACATTTTTCCAAAGAAGACATCCAGATGGCCAACAGACACATGAAAAGATGCTCATCATCACTTCTCATCAGGGAAATACGAAACAAAACCACAATGAGATACCACCTCACACCTGTCAGAATGGCTAAAATAAAAAACACAAGACAGGCACCTGGTGGCTTAGTCGGTTAAGCATCCAACTCTTAATTTTGGCTTAGGTCATGATCTCATGGTCATGAGATCGAGCCTTGTGTTGGGCTCTGTGCCAGGCATGAAGCCTGCTTAAGATTCTCTCTCCCTCTCTCTGTCTCACCCCTATTTGCGCACTTTCCCTCTCTCTCAAGAATTAAACAAAACAAAACAAAACAAAACAAAACAACGTTGGTGAGGATGTGGGAAAAAATGAACCCTCAGGCATTGTTGGTAGGAATGCAAACTGGTGCAGCCACTGTGGAAAACAGTATGGAAGTTCCTCAAAAAATTAAAAATAGAACTACCTGCTATCTAATAATTGCACTACTGGATATTTACCCCCAAAATATGAAAACACTAATTCAAAGGGACACCTGCTATAATGGATATTATTGAGCCATAAAAAATAATGAAATCTTGCCATTTACAACAACATGGTTGGAGCTACAGAATATTATGCTAAGAGAAATAAGTCAGTCAGAGAAAGATAAATACCATGATTGCACTCATATGTGGAATTTAGGAAACAAAACGAGCAAACGGAAAAAAGAGAGAGAGAGAGAGACAAACCAAAAAACAGAATCTTAAGTATAGAGAACAAACTGATGGTTTCCAGAGGAGACGTGGGTGGGGAGATGGGTGACTAGTAAAGGAGATTAAGAATATACTTATCATGATGAGCACTGCGTAATGTATAGAATTGTTGAATCACTATCTTAGACACCTGGAACTAACAAAACATTGTATGTTAAGTATACTGGAATTAAAATAAAAAACAATAAAAAATTTAGGTATCTATGGACTTTCTACTATTGAAAATTTCACTCTTTTAGTACACACACCCACATTTACATCTTTCCTGTCTACACATTGTGCCAGATGCCAAAGGTGTTTTGCCCCTTAGAGAAGTGCCCTCAAAGTTTGCCCATGATTATTTTCCTTCTTCACTTCCCATGATGAAGGTCTTATTTACTATACCTGTTTTCCCTCGTGATAGAAGTCTGGTCTTGTCTACTGGATTCCATGTCTTCCTTTTTTGAAGGATGTCTTGTCTACTGTACTTCATGTCTTCCTCTCCTAAGGGAGGTTCTTGTGTACTGGATTCCATGTCTTTCTCTTTTTTGGTTTACTCCCTCATTTTGGAGAAGCACATTCTTTCTGGTTTCCTATAAAGAATTCAGTGCAGGTATAATTTTTGAGACCTTTTGTGTATTAAAATATTCCTATTCTACTTTCATACTTAAATGATAATTTCGCTGGTCTGAAAATTCTATATTGGAAAATCTTTTCCTTCAAAATTTCATCATCTAGCTTTCATGGTTGTTGCTGAGAAGTCTGACTTCATTCTGACTCCTGTTTCTGTATGTGGGATCTTATCTGCTTGTCTTTTTCACCTTAATTCCCATCATATCCTCTGTTTTGGTTGGGCTGCCTTCAGCTGCAGTTGAAAATCAACTTGAAGTGGCTTAAAAAATAAAATTTATCTCATACAAGAAGTCCAAATGCAGAATGGCTCCAAGGAGAGTTAATTCATTGATAACTTATGTTACCATTGACCCCAGACTTTTCCCTTCTCTTTTTTCCCTTAGGTTAGTTCTCCTTATGGTTCTAAGATGGCGAGAGCAATTCCAAGTTGTATCCAATATCCAGATGCACGAAAGTATAAAGGAGGAAAAGATAATCTCTTCATTGATATCTTTTCTAGGAATAAAGAAACCTTTCTCAGAAACACCCAGTTGATTTTACCTCATGTTTCATTGGTGAGAATATATATCACATGCCCAAGCCTAAATCAAAGATAAAGGGAATGGTACTACCTTGGTTGGTTTAATCAGGATTCACCTTTAAGAGCTTTGGAAGTAACTGGCACACAAGCACATGACCAAATGGAGGAGATTAGATACCTGAACAAAACTAGAGGTGCAACAGCAAGGAAGCAAGGAAATGGTTTTGGAAGGGAATCAACAGTGTGTGCTACACTCTTGGACATATTCTATTTCATTAATCCTGACTTGATTACAGTGTCCCCAATGCTCATATTATTAGGTTTCTGACTTTGCATTGGCTCCTGCTGTTCTAGTCACTGCAGGAAGTCGAAGAGTAGGATTGACTTCTGGAGTCTCCCTAGGAAGTCATTTATTTCTGTACATTTGGCTAGCATTAGATTAACCTTGTATCCTCTATAAGTAAAGTCAGAGTGTTGACACCGGTGCTCCCTTACCCATTGAGATGGGGTCCTGGCTGCAGGTTTGTACTGAAGCCTTCCTGATTTCCCATTACCACCAAGGCTAATTGGTCCAAGGAGGGAATACTGAATCAGATTCTCCCCCTATTTGGTATTAGGACTGAAAGAAAGGCAGTCTCCATTTGCTTCAAACTATCACTTCCAACTCAAGAGGGGCAGCTGCATTCCATCTTGTGCTTTGAGGAACAGAGAAATCAGTTTGCAGGGAGAAGGAGCAAATGCAGAAGAGAAAGCAGACAATGAGATGGAGTGGAGTGTTCCTGGCTTTCTACTTCTTTTTATTTTTTTAAAATTTTTTAACCTTTATTCATTTTTGAGAGGCAGAGAGAGAGAGAGGGCACAAGTGAGGGAGGAGCAGAGAGGGAGGGAGACAGAATCCTAAGCAGGCTCCAGACTCTGAGCTGTCAGCACAGAGCCTGACACGGGGCTTGAACCCATAAACCGTGAGATCATGACCTGAGCTGAAGTTGGACGCTTAACCAACCAAGTCACCTAGGAGACCCCCCTCATTAAAAAAAAAATTTTTTTTTAACATGTATTTATTTTTGAGAGGCAGAGACAGAGCACAAGCGGTGGAGGGGCAGAGAGAGAGGGTTGGCTTTCTACTTCTTGATTTCAGCTCCTGTCTGAGGGCTGGCTGCATTCCTTGCCCTTGTGTCTTGTGAGATAAGCAAGTCTCCTCATTTTAAATCCTCCTATTTATTTAAACTAGTTCCCTGGGAGTTCTGCTATTTTTAACTACATCATCTTAATTTAAGGAGTTATGACCAATCCTTCTGAGTAGGGCTATGAAACCTGAGGGCTTGTGTCTCAGAGCCTCTTTTTCTCCCCCTTATCACCAGGTTTTATTTATTGTATACCTTGTGGGGAATCTGGTATGCTTGGGTAGGAAATCTGAGGTGTTGTATGCAAGAACAGGTAGAAGGGCGTGTGTCCAGTTTGTGCAGAGGCTAGTAAGATGTTTCACTTCTTTTTTTTTTTAATTTTTTTTCAACGTTTTTTATTTATTTTTGGGACAGAGAGAGACAGAGCATGAACGGGGGAGGGGCAGAGAGAGAGGGAGACACAGAATCGGAAACAGGCTCCAGGCTCCGAGCCATCAGCCCAGAGCCCGACGCGGGGCTCGAACTCACGGACTGCGAGATCGTGACCTGGCTGAAGTCGGACGCTTAACCGACTGCGCCACCCAGGCGCCCCAAGATGTTTCACTTCTTCTGTGTGATGTAAAGTAAGCATTGATAAATATTTGAACAGATAAGCATTATATACCTTGTAAACCTGAATCTGATAAAAAAAATAAATCTTAAAGTAATTGTTAATAGCTGTTGTGTCACACTGAGATAAAAACTCAGTGATCATCTGTAATTGTTGCACCTGTGGTCACTGTGTTGGGGTATCAGACTTACATTTATGAGCTGACTTCACTTTATGCAACCAGTTTGCTCTAAGTGGGACAATTCTAGTGCTGACACAGGACTTTGAGAAGTCCTGAGGAGTCTCAAACAGCTTGGGATCTCAATAAGCACTTTTGCTCAGAATCTTTGCATTGACTGTGTCACCTTTAAATTTTTTTATTTGAGAGAGAGAGAGAGAGAGAGAGAGAGAGAGAGAGAGAGAAAGTGTGAGTGGGGGTGGGGGGCAGAGGGAGAGAGAGAGAGCATGTTCCATGCTCAGCACGGAGCCCAGCATGGGGCTTGATCCCATGACCCTGGGATCATGACCTAAGCTGAAATCAAGAGCCAGATGCTCAACTGACTGAGCCACCAGGCATCCTGATTATGTCACCTCTAATCATGCATTGGCCTCCTGGTCAACTTTCATCACTTCTCAACCCAACTCCTTATATATATGGTGTTACTTTGGACAAATTAGAACTACAGTTCCCAGAATCCCCTTCCTTGTGTGATTTGCATTAGAGTTGGAAAAAAAAAAAAAAGAAGCTAGCATGTGATTTGGTAGGTAGTAGGGAAAGAGCAGCCATGCTCTGGAGGAAACACACAGAGAGGTTTGCCTATCTCAGTTGTGCCCACTCTCTACCACACTGGTGGCACATTCTGTATGTTCTTGCTCCCTCCTACCCCATACCAGACTCTTTTGTCAAGTGCAGGCCCTGTTGACCAGAAGTGACTCCAGCTGGGCTGTTCCACTCTGATAGCTGAAGCACCTGGATTCCCAGATGACTTTGCAAGCTTCGTGTTGCCCACCTCTGCCAGCACTAAAGGAAGGCTGGCCAGTGATTTTTCCCTGATCCTTCAACTTCTACTTTTCACTTGATTTCCTCACTTCTTCAATAATAGTAGGTAGTAACTGTATCTTGTTTGCTATCCCAGAAGTCATAGCTTCTAGCATATAATGAATCCTCAATAAACATCTACTAAATGATCTTTAGTTTACAGAAAGAAGGAAAGAAAGAAAGAAACTACTTGTCTCATTGAACTGGCCTAGATGCCAGATGGTGGAGATTCTCTTCACAATTTTGGCTAAGAGGAAAAGGTGCTTTCCAATCTCTGATTACTTACTTCTTAAAATAATTCCACAAGGCATATTCCTTAAAAAAAAAAAAAGAGAGAAATGAAAGTAGCTTGCTTAAGATTCTGCAGCAAAAGAGGAAGTAAACCCAAATTAGAACTGGTAGTTATGCTTTCCCTAACTTACAACTGAAGTCTGCTTAGCAACTCATTAAGTTTTATCTTCCTTACCTTATCAAACCCACTTTTGTTCACCATCACCTCTCTGCCCCTTGCCTGTACATACATGTATGCTTATCCAAACACCACTAGGAAAAAATTATGGAAGTCCTTGTTGAAAGTATGGCTCTCCAAAGGGAATACATTCAAGTCAACTTAATGGGTATTTATAGAGCATCTACATGTAAGAAAATTTGCACTGCAGGCCAAGTATAGATGAATAGAGGACCAATGTGTTGCAGTGTTCCTACTGGAGAGACTTTATAAAAATTCTTTGATGTGGAACCATTGTTGGTTATTACTTAATTCCTATTCTCAGTACCTTGTCTTTTTCTCATTCCTTTAGTTGAGTTCTTGGGGTTGTGGTTTCCTCATGAACATACATACACCCAAAGTAGCTTCATGAGATTCAGCAGAAGTAGGTCCTCTAGGCCACAGCCCATCTAAGAGAACATTTTGTTATTCCTTAGGTGGGTGGTTCTTAAAATTCAGGAGTAAGCCTTCACCTGGGAAGTCTCTTTAAAATGCAGAATCCCAGGGGTGCCTGGGTGGCTTGGTCGGTTAAGCATCTGACTTCAGCTCAGGTCATGATCTCATGGTCCGTGAGTTCGAGCCCCGCGTCGGGCTCTGTGCTGACAGCTCAGAGCCTGGAGCCTGTTTCAGATTCTGTGTCTCCTTCTCTCTCTGCCCCTCCCCTGTTCATGCTCTGTCTCTCTCTGTCTCAAAAATAAATAAACGTTAAAAAAATAAAAAATAAAATAAAATAAAATGCAGAATCCTGGACTTCCTTCTTCATCCTCCCCCAACCAACTCTGCCCCTGCAGATTAAAATTCAGGATATCTATGGACTTTGTATTTTTCACAAGACTCCAGGGACTCATCTGATGCAATGGTCTTTAGGCCAGTTTTGGAGAAATGTCCAAAAACACCTGAAAGAGAATCATTTGGGCACTTATTTTTTAACAGCTGATTCTTGATCCCTCTGAATTAGAATTCTGGAGGCAGGACCTGGGAATATGCATTTTAAATTCATCTCCTACTTAAAAAACATTTTTTTTAATGTTTATTTTTGAAAGAGAGAGAAAGAGAGATAGAGCAAGTGGGGGAGAGGCAGAGAGAGAGGGAGACACAGAATCTGAAGCTATCAGCACAGAGCCTGATGTAGGTTTGAACCGTTTGAACTGTTCGATTGTGACCTGAGCCAAAGTGAAATGCTCAACCGACTGAGCCACCCAAGCACTTGATTGTTATGAATCCACAGACCCCTTTGAAAAGAATTAGTAGATTTCCTACTTTGAATTTGAAGCCCAGTTCAGACACAAAGTCTTCTGGAGAGAGAAACAGAAAAAAAAAAAGGGAAAGCTTTGCTAATAAACATTGATTTTAGAATCACTCCTTCCTAACTGTTCGAATCCGTTCCCAGCTTATCGCTGTTCTGAGCCTTTTCTGGAAAACGTCTGGGTTTGCAAGGTCAGGCAGCCTTCATACCCCTTGAGGTGGTAAGGACTCTTCTAATGGGCCCATCTGAGGGAGGCTTGGTTTGCAGACTAAATGTATAAAGGCCCATCAAACAGTAATGGGAACTGCAGAGGACTTGGGGGTGTTGGGAACTGTCTTCCTGAACAATGGGGCCATGGTCATTCTGGGGCTAACTTCAGGTCACCTGTCTGCTTCTCTACGCCATCCCATCCCGACATTCCCAGCTACTGAGCCCCAAAGGTAAGTGCAGAGTGATAACTGCTGGGAGGGGCTGTGTGAAGCCAGAAAAGCCAATGTGTGAGAGCACTAGAGAGAGACAAATGTGGTACTTCAGAGGTGGCTCAATTAGTTAAGCCTCCAACTCTTGATTTTGGCTCAGGTCATGATCTCACTGTTCATGAGATCAAGCCCTTGTTAGGCTCCACCCTGACCGCAGGGAGCCTGCTTGGGATTCTCTCTCTGCCCCTTCCCCTGTGCTCTCTCTCTCACTCACAAATTAATAAACTTTAAAAATAACAATTAAAAAAAACAAAACAAAACATGATACTTTCGTCTCTTCCTGACTCTACACTCCCTTTTATCCTCATTCTTTCCTCCTTTTCCATCCGTCATCTTCCCTACAAACTGGACTGGTTAGTAAATCGAGAAGGCTTTCTTCAGCCACCCCTGCTGCCCCCACTTTGTGGAGGACTGTGTCTGGTAAGGCACTACTTTCTCTCACCAGCCTGCCATAACCAGCGCCAGCACTTGGTCAACTTTACTGTAGTAAAACCTGCTCCAAGGACTGAAAGGTGACATTTGCTGGGCACCAGGCAAGTGCCAAGTGCCAAGGACTAACAATACTACCAGAAAAGTGCTTAGGGCAGTGGCTGGCTTGTTTAGTAAATTATAGGTATTACTCACCATTGTTTTGCTATTTATTTCTCAAAGTGACCCTGGAAAGTGGGTCGTGACTGCTGGTCTGCTCCTCTTTGCAGGTGAAAAAACTGAGGCCCAGAGGAAAGTAAGTGATGTGCTTCTGATCACATAGGTAGAGAGAGGTGGAACCGGAATTTTTACCCAATCTAGAGATGGCTCCAAAATCCATACTTTTTCAACTGCCATCATTAAGATCTCAGTCTGAGGTCTTACATTCAAAACAAATATAGGAAAACTTAAAAAAAAAAAAAAGCTGTTAGTTCTAGAGATATATACACATATTTAATTTTTTGTGAAATTAAAGTGACTTATAAATGAATTTTTAAAAGTTACTTAGGGGTTGCCTGGGTGGCTCAGTCAGCTGAGTGTCCAACTCTGGATTTTGGTTCAGGTCATGATCTCACGTTTTGTGTGATTGAGCCTCGCACTGGGCTCTGCTGGCTGTGAGGAGCCTGCTTGGGTGTTCTCTCTCTCTCTCTCTCTCTCTCTCTCATGCTCTCTCTCTTAAACTTAAAAAAAAGTCACTCAGTGTTTACAGGGAAAGTGACAAAATTAAACAAGATTGGAAATCTGTTGATAAACAGCTAACATTGGGTGATGGGTAGATGGAGATTCAGTGTATGAATCTCTTTGCTTTTGTATAGATTTGAAATTTTCTTCATTGAAGAGTTAAAAACCGAAGTCACTTCACATCCATCCAAAATATGATGATTATGTACAGTAGCAGAATATCTACAGGTCCTTAATTCGTAGTTGATAAACTTCACATTTTGTGAGGATTGTTCTGTTTTTTTTTTTTTTTACATTTATTTATTTTTAAGAAACAGAATGAGACAAAGTGTGAGCGGGGGAGGGGCAGAGAGAGAAGGAGACACAGAATCTGAAGCAGTCTCCAGGCTCTGAGAAAGTGGTCAGCACAGAGCCTGATGCGGGGCTCAAACCCACGAACTGTGAGATCATGACCTGAGCCGAAGTCGGACGCTCAACCGACTGAGCCACCCAGGCGCCCCGTGGATTGTGTGGTTTTTTGAAGATTTTGAATACTAAATTTTTGGTTTTTAAACTCTTAAAATAATGACAATTTATATTTGTTGTATAATAATTAGGGCAAGGCAACTAATGGTCATGACAGTCCTATGGTGAAAGTAGAATTATCTCCATCTTATAGATGAAAAACTGAGGCACTGAGGTAACTTCCTGGCTAGAGGGCTACTAGATGAAGTGGAAGGGGATTTTGAACTCAGGAAGTATGTCTCAGGTCCACACATATTATGTGGCTCGGCTTGAGGGCACCATCTTTTTTTTTTCTTTTTTTTTTTAAGTTTTTAAATGTTTATTTATTTTGGAGAGAGAGACAGAGACAGAGCAAAAGCAGGGGAGGGGTAGAGAGAGAGAGGGGGAGACAGAATCTGAAGCAGGCTCCAGGCTCTGAGCTGTCAGCACAGAGCCCAACGTGGGGCTCCAATCATGAACCATGAGATCATGACCTGAGCCAAAGTTGGATGCTCAACCGACTGAACCACCCAAGTGCCCTTGAGGGCATCATCTTTAAGAAAATATTCATCTTAAGTATCAGTTAGGAATGATTTTGACACAAATTACAGAAAACCATAGTAATTGTAGCTTAAGTGACTTAAGCAAAAAAGAGCATTAATATTCTCACCTAATGAGATTGGAACAAGGCACTCCAGGTTCAATGCCACCACTCAGGCTGCCTCCATGGCTCTAGGTGCTTTCTGGCCTTATGCTTAGCCACCCCTGCCTGATGCCTTCCCATCATCACAATTAGCTTCTCACTGGCACAAGACAGTGGCCTCATACAACTTTTCGACACACCTGTAAGATAGGAAGAAAGGTCAGGGAAATGCTAGTGAATTCTTAAGTGTGTGTCTCTACTCAGCAGGAAGCAAAATATTTCCCAGGGGCTCCCAGTAGACTTCCCCTTATGTCTCATTGGCCAGAACTTTGTCCATGGCTCCACGTAATAAGAAGAACTGGGAAATTGAGTGTCTAGTAAAGAAGGATAAAATTACTAGCATTGACTTACATAAGTCATTCATGAGCCCAAGGACACATTAAATCACTGGGCAAGTTGGATTATTATTATTTAAAGATATGTAGATCTTTATTTAAAGTTTTTTAGGAACACAGGGGAGAGATTCATACCAAATAACACAGAAAAATTTCTTGAATAAACCTTTTAACATCTCTCTGTCCCAAAGTCCCATTTCATATATCACTGCCCTAACCTCATCCTGTCTCTCCAAATGAGTGAACACTTTTGAAATTCTCCTCACTATACCCTCTTTCCACTTCTTTTTCCTCCTAACTCATTTCCAGATCTTTCCTTCTATGTCTCCTTATCTCCTTCTTATGTAAGAGTAATCTAGCTTCTAGAAATTACCTACTGGAGTAACAAATTACTCCCAATTTAGTGTCTTAAAATAAACATGTTATGTCACAAATTCTGTGGGTCAGGAATTTGAGGGTAGCTTAGTTGGATGTTTCTAGCTCAGCATCTCGAATGAGGTTTCAGTCAAGATGTGTGCAAGGGCTGCAGTCATCTAAAAGCTCGACTGGGGCTAGAGGATCCCCTTCTGAGATGGCTCACTCATACAGCTGTTGACTTGCAGCCTAAGTTCTTCACTCCATGGCCTCTCCATAGGATGGCTCAACATGGTGGCTGGCTTCTCCCAAAGTGAGTGATCTGAGAGAGAGAGAACATGAAGGTAGCCATAGTGCCTTTTATTACAGAGTCTCTTCAGTCATATGTCATCATTTTTACGTTATTTTATGAGTTAGAAGAGGGTCACACTCAAGGGGAGGGGAATTAAGCTCTTCTTCTTGAAGGGAGGTATATCAGAGGATTTGTGGACATGTTTTTTAAACCATCACATCTATATATCATTTAACGTATCACACCTCAGTTTTTTTGAGAGGGGGAGAGGGACAAGGGTAAGAGGTAGAAAAGAATGGGAACAAAAGTGACTCTGGGGTGGCAGCTATATTTGTCTCCTCAGACTGCCATAACAGAATACCACAAACTGGGGGCTTAAACAACAGAAATTTATTTTCTCACAGCTCTGGAGGCTAGAAGTCCAGGATCAAGGTGCCAGCAGAGCTGGTTTCTGGTGAATCCTCTCTCCTCTCTTGCAGGTGGCCACTTTCTTGTTTCCTCACGTGGCCATTCCTCTGTGTGTATTCCTGGTGTCTCCTCCTCTTATAAGGATACCAGTCTTACTGGATCAAGACCCCACCCTAATGACCTCATTTAACCTTAATTATCTTCTTTTCTAATCAATTAATTTTACTTTTTTATTAAAAAAATTTTAATGTTTGGGGCGCCTGGGTGGCTCAGTCGGTTTAGTGTCCGACTTCGGCTCAGGTCATGATCTCACAGTTCGTGCGTTCGAGCCCCGCATCAGGTTCTGTGCTGACCGCTTGCTCAGAGCCTGGAGACTGCTTCAGATTCTGTGTCTCCTACTCTCTCTGCCCCTCCCCCATTCACGCTTTGTCTCACTCTGTTTCTCGAAAATAAATGTAAAAAAAAAAAATTTTAATGTTTATCTTGAGAGAGAGAGAGAGCGCGCATGAGCTTGAACAGGGGAGGGGCAGACAGAGGGAGAGAAAGAATCCCAAGCAGGCTCCACGCTGCCAGCACGGAGCCTGACTTAGGGCTTGAACCCACAAACTGTGAGATCATGACCTGAGCTGAAATCGAGAGTCAGACGCTTAACCGACTGAACCACCCAGGAGCCCCTGACCTTAATTATCTTCATAAAGGCCTCTTCTCTAAATACAGTCGCATTGGGAAGGGTGCAGTTTACAGCTCCAACATTTAAGTTTAGGGAGATGTAATTTGTTTTGTGACAGTAGCTATGTATGTCATGTTGCTGCTTTACACATTACTTCTATTAAGATCATATTTTAAAATAAAATGCCTTTATGGCTTTTGGGGACACTATGTTGTACTGTTGTTGTTGTTGTTGCTTTTAATATTTATTTATTTTGAGAGACAGGGGGTTGGGGGGAGGGACAGAGAGAGAGGAAGAGAGAGATAATCCCAAGCAGGCTCCACACCATCAGTGCAGAGCCTGATGTGGAGCTTGAACTCATGAATTGTGAGATCATGACCCGAGCCAAAATCAAGAGTTGAGTACTCAATGAACTGAGGCACCCAGGAACCCCTATGTTGTACCATTTAATATAATCATCAAAGTTATGACATTTTTATAAATAATATTTTTAAGCAATAACTTTCCCCATAGGAAAAAAATAAAAGTAATTCTTTTTAAATGTTTTTAAGTGTTTATTTATTTTGAGACAGAGGGAGAGAAAGAGAGAGCAGGAGAGGGGCAGAGAGAGAGGGAGAGAGAAAGACTCTCAAGCAGGCTCCACACTGTCAGTGCAGAGCCTGATGCAGGGTTCAAACCCACGAACTGTGAGATAATGACCTGAACTGAGATCAAGAGTCAGCCGCTTAATGGACTGAGCCACCCAGGCGTCCCCAAAATGAAAGTAATTCTTAAAGCTTCTCTTTGTTGTGAAAAATGGCTCATGCAGAAAGATGTATAAAACATAAATGTACAATTTACCAAGTTGTGAGAAAGTAATCATGCCTTTAACTGCTAACCAGGTTAGGAAATAGAGCCCCACTTGCAAGTCTGAAGGCCCTGCATACACTTTCCAATTAGCAATAATTGCACCTCGGATAAACCTCATTGGCTATGATACTGCCACTGCGCAAGGCTCATGTACTTTCCAAATTATAACTTTCCATCTCCCTCCAAAGGTAACTATAGTCTCATCTTGCATGATATTCACCTTGCCATTCTTTATTTTTTACTACCTACATATGCATTCCCTTGAGTGTTCAAGGCCCTAAGGATACAGAAGTGAAAGAAACAAACTCTCTACCCTTATGGAGTTCACAGCTAACAATAAACATTGATCATATAATTAACAATAAACATAATGAATAAACTGTATAATATGTTAGAAGGTGATAAATGCAAAAAAAAGCAGAGCTGGAGTTTACTTGGCTCTATAAGCACGTAATGATTTCAACATTGGAAGGGAGATAAAAAGGGAGATAAAACTGAAAGTAGGGAGGGAAGAAAGTAAATGAAAGGAGGATGGAAAAGAATAAAGAGGGAGAAAGGAGGAGGAAACAACAGGAAGAAGAATGTTGGTGGGAAAGCAAACAGAACAGATGGTAAGAAGAGGGAAGAAAGGGAAAATAAGAGGTAGAGAAGGAAAAGTGGGAGGTTAAAAGATTTTTTCTCACCTGGAGGGTTGCTGAAAAGACCCTGAGCTGAAACCCCTTTATTTACATTTTGGTAAAAAGAAGTACTAAATTCTTAATTAGAGAGCAGTTTCCTACATTGAAGCTTTTTGTTTACTACAAATTTGTTTTATGCAAGCTAAAATTAGCTTGCACGAAAGTATTCCTTAATACTTATACAAAATTTAGGCAGCTGTTTTAGAAATGGATGTTTTTGAGCCCATAGCAGATGACTGGGCTGAGCAGAGGCTATGCAACATGCCTGGAATTTGTAAGAATTGCCAGCTGTTAATAAAGTAGTTTTCTTTTTTAAATATTTAATTAATTAAATTAATTAATTAATTCATTCATTTAGAGAGTGTGAGCAGGGAAGGAGCAGAGAGAGAGAGGGAGAGAGAAAATTCCAAGCAGACTTTGTGCTGTCAGTGCAGAGCCTGATAAGGGGCTTGAACCCATAAACCCAACTGTGAGATCATGACCTGAGCCAAAATCAAGTTGGATGCTCAACCAACTGAGTCACCCAGGTGCCCTAATAAAGTAGTTTTCTTTAAAAAAAAAAAAAAAAAGGAGTGGGGTGGCTGGGTGGCTCAGTGTGTTAAGCATCTGACTTTGGCTCAGGTCATGATCTCATGGTTCATGAGTTCGAGCCCTGAATTGGTCTCTGTGCTGACAGCTTGGAGCCTGGAGCCTGCTTCAGATTCTGTCTCCCATTCTCTCTGCTCCTCCCCCACTTGCTCTCTGTCTCTCTCTCTCTCAAAAATAAACACTACAGGGGCGCCTGGGTGGCGCAGTCGGTTAAGCGTCCGACTTCAGCCAGGTCACGATCTCGCGGTCCGTGAGTTCGAGCCCCGCGTCAGGCTCTGGGCTGATGGCTCGGAGCCTGGAGCCTGTTTCCGATTCTGTGTCTCCCTCTCTCTCTGCCCCTCCCCAGTTCATGCTCTGTCTCTCTCTGTCCCAAAAATAAATAAAAAACTTTGAAAAAAAAAAATAAACACTACAAAAATTTTTTTTAATTAAAAAAAGTAGAGCAGGGTAAGGGGATTGGCAGCACAGGGGTGAGGGGTAGTGGTTTTGACTAGAGTGTCAGGGAAAGCCTCACTAAGCAAATGCATGACGGAGGTGAGTTATCCATGTCTGGAGGAAGACTATTCCAGGTAGAAGGAACAGCTACACCTACCACCTACAGTGGTGTATTTGGTTTCATAGAGCTGCTCTAACAAAGTACCACAAACTGAGTGGCTTACAACAGAAATTTATTCTCTTATACTTTGCAGGGCCAGAAGTCTGAAATCAAAGTGTCAGCAGGGTTGGGTCCTTTTTGGAGGCTCTGAGGGAGAATCTGTTCCTTGTCTCTTTTGGCTTCTAATCCTTACTGGCAACCCTTGGCATTCCTTTTTCTGTAAGGACACAGTGATTGGATTTAGGCCCAATCCAGTAGGACCTCATCATAACTTGATTACATCTGCAAAGACCCTTTTCCAAATGAGGTCACTTTCATAGGTACTGAGAGTTAAGACTTCAACATTTCTTTTTGGTGGACTCGGTTCAACCCATGACATGTGGGAATACGCTTTCCAGGCTTGGGAAACAGCAACCAAGCCAGGGAGGCTAGAGATGCTTAGATGCATTTGAGACTCTGCTTACCTTTGGGATAAAGAGGAGTTTGTTCTAGCATTGTGTTATCTCCGCTGTTTGTTTCTCAAATATATAGTATATAGGGGACAAACCTTAAAAATCGAAAGCATATTAGATCACAATGCCTACTACAGCCACAGGGGGTGTCCTTTGATTTATTGTTGGTACCCTGAAGGTAGAACTGGAAGATGAGAAACAAGATTTGGTGACTGTAGTTAAGAATATAGTATTGTACACTTGAAATTTGCCTGGGGTGGGGGGTGGGGTGGAGGCAGTGCCTAGGTGGCTCAGTTGGTTAAGCATCTGACTCTTGATTTCAGCTCAGGTCACTGTTCATGAGTTTGAGTCCTGTGTTAGGCTCTGCACTGACAGCATGGAGCTTGCTTGGGTGGGATTCTCTCTCCCTCTCTCTGCCCCTCTCCTGCTCACTCTCTCCCTATCAAAATAAATAATAAACATAAAAAAAAAGAAATTTGCTGGGAGTAGATCTTAAGCATTCTTAACACACACACACAGAGCTAACTATGCTAACTATTAACTATGTGGGGTGGTGATGTGTTGATTATCTTGATCTTGGTAATCACCGTATAATGTATATTCCTATCAAATCATTACATTATATTTGCCAATTATCCTACAATAAAATTAAAAAAGAATTTAACTTGGAAAATCAAGAAGATGGAAAAGAATTAAGGAGTAAATTTCACAGACAGGTTTATCATTAAGAAGTCAGTGCTTGAGAAAGTCCAAGAAGTTCTACACTTTGAAATAATTCCTTTTTCTTCAGTCCTGAATTTAGGTAGATTGTTATTTACTGCCTTTAGGGGTTTATATGCATTTCAATTTTAGGTTTTGGCTTAAAAAGGGAAACTTAATTCTTTCAAGACAGCTTTCACAAGTGACAGAGTGGTGATCCTTTCTTTTTCTGTATTTCTGAGAATGTACACTTTTCATAATTGACTTAACTCTACATGGGAAAAGAGAGCTGTTCTTTATTTTTTTAATTGAACAATGATTGACATAAAATATTGTATTAGTTTCAGGTGTACAACAGTGATTCAATATTTATATATGCCAAGAAATGGTCATCACAATATGTCTACTATATGTTACCATATAGATATTACAATATCATTGACTATATTCCCTAATCTGTACTTTTCATTCCCACAACTTATTTATTTTATAACTAGAACATCATACCTCTTACTCTCCTTCATTTATGTCATTCATACCCCCTATTCTCCTCTCTGGCAAACAACAATTTATTCTCTATATCTGTGTCTGTTTCTCTTTTATTTTGCTTATCTGTTTGCTTTATATTTTAGATTGCACATGTAAGTGAAATCATATGGTATTTATCTTTGTATGAGTTATTTCCTTTAGCAGAGTACCCTTTAAGTCCATCCATATTGTTGCAATTGGCAAGATTTCACTCTTTTTTATGACTAGGTAATATTCCATTGTATATGTATATATATATGGTGTGTGTGTGTGTGTGTGTGTATATATATATATATATATGGTATTGTATATGTATTTATATGGTATACATATATATGTATATATATGGTATATGTATATATATGGTATTGTATATGTATATATATGTATATACATGTGTAAACATATATATATATATATATATATATATACACACACACACCACATCCCCTTAAAAATTGTTTTTTCTTTAAAATTTTTTATTTATAACACATCCTCTTTATCATTCATCTATCAATGGACACTTAGGTTGTTCTGTATGTTGGATATTGTAAGTAATGCTGCAATAAACATAGCAGTTCATATGTCTTTTTGAATTAGTGTTTTCATTTTCTTTGGCTAAATATCCAGAAGTGGAATTGCTGGATCATATGGTAGTTCTATTTTTAATTTTTTGAAAAACCTCCACACTTTTCCACAGTGGCTGTACCAATTTGCATTCCCACCAAGGAGTTCCCTTTCCTCCACTTTGTTGCCAACATTTGTTATTTCTTGTCATCCCCCAATCCCCCCCCCCCCGTCTTTTTGATACTAGCCATTCTGACAGGTGTAAGGTGATATCTCATTGAGATTTTGATTTGCATTTCCCTGATGATGAGTGATGCTGAACATCTTTTAGTGTGTCTGTTAGCCATCTGGATGTCTTCTTTGGAAAAGTGACAGGGCCTCTATTCATTTTCTTTCTTTCTTTCTCTCTTCTTCTTCTTCTTCTTTTTTTTTTTTGAGAGAGAGAGAGAGAGAGGGAGAGAGAGAGCACAATGAGCAAGGGGCAGAGAAAGAGGGAGAAGCAGGGCTCACCCAAAGCAGGGCTCAAGCTCACCTGAGGTGGGACCCAAACTCATGAACTGTGAGATCATGACTTGAGCTGAAGTCAGATGCTTTAACTGACTGAGCCACCCAGGCACCCAGCTCTGTTCATTTTTTAATTGGATTGTTTTTCTGATATTGAGTTATAGGAGTTCTTTATATATTTTGAATGTTAACCCCTTATGGGATACACATAATTTACAAATATCTTCTCCCATTCAGCAGATCGCCTTTTTGTTTTGTTGATGGTTTCCTTTGCTGTGCAAAAGTTTTTTAGTTTGATGTAGTCCCAATAGTTTAGTTTTGCTTTTGCTGTCTTTGCCTTGAGAGACAGATCCAAAAAAAAATTGCCAAAAGCAATGTCATAGAGCTTACCTCCTCTGTTTTCTTCTAGGAATTTTATGGTTTCCGGTCTTACATTTAAGTCTTACACCCATTTTGAGTTTATTTTTGTATATGGTGTTAAAAAAGCAGTCCAGTTTCATTCATTTGCATATAGTTGTTAAAAACTCTCTAAGCTTTTCTTACACATGGCAGGGGTGAGGGACAAATTTCAGACTACGGGGGCTAATCACAGAGCTTTGCATACAGAAAATGCTCAATAGATATGTGTTAAATTGCCTTGAATCTAATTGAATTAAAGCTTAAGATGAACTATGAATGAACCACTGAGATAAATAAAATTAAAAAGATTATATAGATATTATAAGCCTGGGATATAAATCTTCAAAAAAAAAAAAGAAATTTTAGGACAAGATTTCTATCCAATATGAACTTTAATGAATTCTTTTTTTACTTATTTATTTTTTTAAGTAATCTGCATGCCCAACATGGGGTTTGAACTCATGACCCCAAGATCAAGAGTCACAAGCCCTACCTATTGAACCAACCAGGGCACAGTTGGTTAAGTGCTCGACTCTTGATTATGGCTCAGGTCATAATCTCATGGTTTGTGAGATTGAGCCCTATGTTGGGCTCTGCGGTGTCAGTGCAGAGCCTACTTGGGATTCTCTCTCTGCCTTTCTCTCTGCCACTCCAATACTTGTGGTCTCTCTCTCTTTCAAAATAAATAAAAATAAATCTTAAAAAAATATTGTGGGGTGCTATAGATTAGGTTTCATAAATGGTACAAAGGTTTAGAAGCTTCATATTTGTAAAAGATCTCCAGCCTAGTTTATTTTTTATTCCTAGTTAGACCTTTTCTATCAAAGCATGCCACCTCTCCATCTGGTCTGTGTCTCCTCAGGAAAAGAGCTCAACTGCTATGACTTATTATATATTTCAAAAGTCGATAAAATGTGACTCATTTTAACAAATATTTAATGAATGACTGGAGACCTCATCTTCTTTTTTCTTTCTTCTTCTTTTTTGATGTCTGATCTTATTTATTTGTTACTCGTAGATAATCTCATATTTGACTGGACTCAGAAGTAGAAGCTCTCAGAGAAGACAGCCTCTCTCTCTTGACGATCTGTTCCCGGCATTTTCCTTTGGCCTCCTTCATTCTCTTGGCCAAAAGTTTATCATATTTTGCAGCCTCTTGCTTATTTTTCATAGTACACTGTTTCTTCGAAGCAATACGCTATCGTTTGTGTTGGAGAACACATGGAATAACAAGATGTTGAGCCCTGGGTGCTCTGGTTCTTGGTTTCTTACCTTCTTTTAGGGTCTTTCTCACAACATATGAGTGGCCGTCATCTTCTTTTTTTTTTTTTTTTTTTAATTTTTTTTTCAACGTTTTTTATTTATTTTTGGGACAGAGAGAGACAGAGCATGAACGGGGGAGGGGCAGAGAGAGAGGGAGACACAGAATCGGAAACAGGCTCCAGGCTCCGAGCCATCAGCCCAGAGCCCGACGCGGGGCTGGAACTCACGGACCGCGAGATCGTGACCTGGCTGAAGTCGGAGGCTCAACCGACTGCGCCACCCAGGCGCCCCTTATCTTCTTTAGAGAGACTGAAAAGTTTGCGGATTCTGCTAGCTCTTTTGGGCCCCAGGTGACGAGGCACACTAATACTAGCGAGTCCAGGAGTATCCTTCTCCCCTTTTTTCACAATAACCAAGTTGAGAACACTGAGATTGGCATCCACAATGCAACCCCGATCAAATTTGCACTTTCTTTCCCCAGTCTTCCTTTGTCGGTAGTAGGAATGCCCCTTACTCAGCAGCAGGCGGACACAGCCATGGGTCAAGATGCCCTGCTTCATGGGGAAGCCCTGTGTGTCATTGCCACCACTGGTTCGGACCATGTAACCCTTCCACTCTTCACCAAGAGCATCAGCAGCTTCTGTGGCCATTCCCTTTGAAGTTTGCATTTATCATCCACGTCAATGAGTTTCTGGCAGCCAGTAGCTGGGAAAGAGATGTTCGGCTTCATCCTGAAGCAGCCTACCGCCTCTGAGTCACCACAAAAAGAACCTCTTCTTAATTTCCTAATTGCTCCTACTTTCCTAATTATTCTTAAAGTGACTTATTGTAAATTAGCATGGTTGAAACTAGTACTTTACAGGGTGACATTGTAACACTCCAAAGCCCTCATATATTAAGATGTGTAAAGAAACACCTTTCTTCCTATTCTTACAACTAATGCTTTACGCTTGCACGGTGGAGGAATTCAAATGTAGTTGTCACGGGATAGCTACCCTGATATGTACTGCTCCGTGACAGATGCAGGTTCACAGTGCCTGCCTGAGAGGCAGCCAGGGATCCCTACTGCTCCAGATTTTGTCCTGGGGAGAATCCTAGGCTGTAAATCACATACTATAGTCTTGGATTAGGGTAATACATTCTTACCTGCTTTGCCTCCTAAACAACAGGAGTTCATCAACTGAGCACCTAGGAAATTTTAACTTATACCTCTAAAGAGGGCAGAGGAGTCTGGACTCTAGCTGTGGCTATTATTTTCTGTTCTGGTCAGGCACTAATGTGTTTAAGGTACAGAAGCCTACTCTGTCAAATAAAATGGGTGGGTAGTCAATGTTATGGTAAGGATGCAATGGAAATTTCATGGACTGAGGAATATATAGTTAAGTCAGAGAACTCAGAGAAGGTAGGTCAGGAGTGAAACTGACCTGGGTTAAATTAGGTTCTGTAATTTACTAGTTGTGTAATTGTAAGCAAGTCATTTGGTAGCCCTATAAACCTTTTTTTTCCTTAACTGTTCTAGGGAAACTATTACCCTTTTCTCCACTAAACTGCGAGGCTCAGATGACATGGAGAAGAATGACTGCTGGCATGGAGTAGGTGTCCAAGAATATTCTGTTAATATATATATGATGAGAAATTAACAGAGTATTTAAACAGGGAAGTACAAAAATATTTACAAGTATACACCTTAAAAAATTGTCTTAATTACAATCCGGGGAGAATGTACAGTATGATAGAAAGAAAAATATCAGAATTGCATAGTCTTGAGTCCTGTGACCTTGGAAAAGTTATTCACATGTGAGGTACCTCAGTTTTTACTTCCCTAATATCCCTAAACTCACACCACTAAATTGATAATAGCATCTCTTCTTGTGATGATTAAATGAATCAATGTATATGAAGTACCTTGAACAGTGCCCAAAGTGTAGTAAACATCACACTAGTATTGTTTTTTTGTTGCCTATTATTATCAGGTCTCTTTGTATTCATCTTCGTGCCTTAGTTTTAACGGTAGGTGGCAGCAATGCTCTCTTAACCAATTCAAATGAAACCTGCCAACTTTCTGGAATAGAGATCAGTGAAGGCTTACCCAATGGGAAGATGTGTGCAGGGCAGTGGAAAAGCAGTGGGAGAGAGATCATAGAGAAAAGAAAGGAAAGGAGTAGAAGGACAGGAGAGAGAGAGAGTAGGCAGGTGGGAGACAGAAATGTTTATGGGAGTCAGTAATGTTTAGAGGTGGTTTGATATTTCAAAAGAAAATACTAAAATTGTCATTATGGGGGTAGGGTGATTTAGTGTTATTTTTGTTTTTAAATATACGTGGGAGAGGTGCCTGGGTGGCTCAGTTGGTTTAGTGTCTGGCTCTTGATTTCGACTCAGGTCATGATCTCATAGTTCATGAGATGGAGCCCTGCACTGGACTCTGCACTGACAGTGGGGAGTGTACTTGGGATTCTCTCTTTCCCTCTCTCCCTGATACCTTCCCCACACCCACTCTCTCTCTCAAAATAAATAAATGAAATAAAAAAAAAAATAGAGACATGGGAGACTGGTACTTACCATATTTTCTGTGTTGACAGTTTCTAAACCTTTCAACTGGTCCTAGATGAGATTTAGCAAAATCAGCTGCCCAGAAAGAATCTGTAAAAGCATAATGTTTTATTGTTCATTTATTTTTTATTTTAGAGAGAGAGAGAGCATGAGCAAGGGAGAGTAGGAGAGAGAGAGAGAGAGAGAGAGAGAGAGAGAGAATCCCAAGAAGGGACTTGCTCAGCACAGAGCCAATAGTGGGGCTTGATCCCACAACCCTGGGATCACAACCTGATTCCAAACCAAGAGCTGGATGTTCAACCAACTTAGCCACCAGGTGCCCCTTTACTGCTCATTTTTTAAATCAAACTATTAATCTCAACTAGAAAAATATGGCTATTTTCCTCTGTGTAAAATATTCCTTCTACAATAAGACACTTAGTGTTATATTAGGTATCTGTTGCTCTGTAACAAATACTCCAAAGTTTGATGGCTTAAAATGATAAGCATTTATTATCTTATATTTTCTGAGGGCCAGGAATCCTGGACTGGCTAGCTAGATGGTTCTGACCCAGGGTCTCCCGTGAAGTTTCAGTGAAGACATCAGCTGAGGCTGCAGTCATCTGAAGGCTTGATGGAGCTTTGGAGGATGTGCTTCCAAGCTGGCTTACTCACATGGTTGGTGGAATGAGGCCTCAGAACCTCACCAGTTGTTGGCTAGAGGCCTTGATTCTTTTGCATGTGACTTTCTCCACAAGGTGGCTTGAGTGTTCCCTAACATGGTTCTGATCTCTTCTAGGGTCTTTTGTGACCTGGTCTCAGAAGTCATATTCTGGGTGCACCTGGTGGCTCAGTTGGCTAAGCATCCGACTTGGGCTCAGGTCATGATCTCACAACTTGTGGGTTCGAGCCCTGTACCGGGCTCTGTGCTGACATCTCAGAGCCTGGAGCCGGCTTCGGATTCTCTGTCTCCCTCTCTCTCTCTGCCCCTTCATCGCTTGCGTGCTCTCTCTCTCTCAAAAATAAATAAACATTAAAAAAAATTTAAATAAAAAAGTCATATTCTGTAACTTCCACCATATTTGTTCAAAGTAAATCACTTAGAAAATAACTAAACATAATTCTCAGGAATGATGAAGGAAATGAATACAGGAAATGAAGTTCCCACATGGAGAAATCACAGGCTGTCTAGCCTTTTTCAGTGGGGCCCTGGAAACATCTCTCTGGATTATTGATTTCTTCTATTAAAAAGAGAACAGGCCATAGCTCCACGTGTCACTTCAACTCTAAAGTGGCCTATTTCTGCTCCATCTAAATGTGATTTCAGTTAACAACTTGGTCTCCACTTTTTTCATCTCTAAAATGAAATGTTAGTGGCTTTCGAACTTTTTAGATCCACTGTGAGAACTACAGTTTACACTGAAACTGCATACACACATGAGAAAGAGTACATATGGATAACAAAAATATAAGTTCCATGAAACAATACCTAGACTTACTTGCATGATGTACTCTCATTCCCCACACTCCACCCCATTCTATGTTAATTCATTTGAAAAAATCCAGGTCAAAATCTACTACATTCATGGATTCACCATTCTTCGTGTTAAATTTTTTTTTTTCAACATTTTTTATTTATTTTTGGGACAGAGAGAGACAGAGCATGAACGGGGGAGGGGCAGAGAGAGAGGGAGACACAGAATTGGAAACAGGCTCCAGGCTCCGAGCCATCAGCCCAGAGCCTGACGCGGGGCTCGAACTCACGGACCGCGAGATCGTGACCTGGCTGAAGTCGGACGCTTAACCGACTGCGCCACCCAGGCGCCCCGCATTCTTCATGTTAAATACTAACACTCACTCTCACCCATTGGGGCTCCTTTCCCAGAAATGTTAAAGAGCAAAGGAGTCCTCGCCTTCCAGTTTCAGGAAGGCAAAAAGCTGGTTCAAGCCTACCACTATTCTAATTAGGCAGGAGCTAGTAACAGAGGTAGCCTGTCCGGGTACTGTTGGGCCTGTAACTCGAGAGCTATGTCACCTCTCTTAGTTCATTCTTCCTCTCTACAATTGGAGTAAGTATCCCTTGCTTATGTCATAAAGTGTTACTAGGCTCAAAATTAGACAATTAGGCACTTACCATGTGGCAGGGAATTTACAGACAGATCTTTAATCCTCACAACGACCTTGCAAGTCCTAGAGTATTATATTTGCTTTATAGACGGAGAAATTGAGGATTAGAGAATTTGCATAGGCAAGACCTTAAAGTTGTCAACTGGCAGAACTAGAATTCCAAACCAGTTCTGACTCCAAGACCCTCCTGCAAAATGGACAGGTAAGCCATTTTCATTTGATGTTGAAGTGATGACCATTGGCATATTAAAATATAGATTCCTCCTGAATCACCAGAGTGTAATGACTTCAGAAACTGGTCCATCAGGCCACTTTTTCCATTCTGTCTTGCCCTTACCACGACGAACACATAACACCACATTTGGGCTTGGGGCTTTAGCGTTTATTGCTGCCTTGACCCACTAGGGCGCGCGAACTGTAACAATAGCGCTTCCGCTCCTCAGGCGTCACCAGTGAGCATCGCTCAAAGAGAACAAGTCAAAGCTGAGCACGTTTCTTTAAATTGTGCCCCCAAATGGGCCCCAAAACGAAGTTCCCAGGTCACTTCAACACAACCTCCTGACATTTAAATGTCGTTTTCAGAGAAAGACCTCGCTTACAACTCCTTTGCTCCTAAGTTTTGTTCCGTCAAGTGTGTGCTTGTCTCGCTTGCCTAACCCGAAGGCCCCCGCGGGACCCCATCACGGACCTGGTTCCCAAGGCCCCTGGAGGGCGGGGCCGTCACCACAAAGCCCTTTATTGAGGCCCGGGCGTGACGCGAGGCGTCCCGGCCTGGGGCGCGGCCCGTAGCTCCGGCGCCAGCGGGAAGGAGGCGTGTGCCCGCGGCGCGGGCCCGCTGGTGCGCGCGGCCATGAGCGCCTAGTCGGGCGCGCGCTCCGCCCTCCGTCCGCGGGGGAACGCAACCCCCGAGACCCGCGAGCGCCGGTAATCGGGCTCCGGCGACCACCACCCCCTCCGGCCCCCGAGGCCCCGGCCGACCCGGTGCGCCCGGCGCGCATTGTGTGCGGGTGGGAGGAGAGCTGGGCGCGGACGTGGGAAGAGGCGGCGGGAAGGCCCGGCCTCCCTGCCCGTCCGCCTGTCCGTCCCTCTGCCCCGGGCTCCGCGGACCGCCGAGACTCCGCCCGCTCCCGAGAGCCGGTTCCTACGCGGAACTGCGCACCCTGGCGGGACGCAGTGGGAGGGGCACTTACAGGGGGTCGCTTGGTTAGCTCAGGCTTTTGAAAAAGGGAAAACCCGGGAAGGGGGCTTGGGCGGGGAACGGGAATACCCCGCAGAGCCATTTGTCTTTCAATATTGCCAAAGTCAGACACGTTTGGGTGATGAGGTGTTTGAGCCAGTTTTGCAGGCTTGGGCAGTGACGGAATACCGATGTTAACTTTGCATTTTCTCCATACGTGGCCAGAAATGATAAAATGAGTTCACGACAAATAAAAGAGAACACAGTTGTACATTAGGAGTTAAGCTTCAAGGAACATTTATTAGGAATTTCCTGACATCCAGAAATGCTTTTTCTAAATCTTTTTATTATTTGGGTATTAAAAAATATTAAAGTGAAAGCCACTAATTCTGTGTATTGCAATCATTTCAGGCAGAGTGAACAGAATACTGCAGTCATAACATCAGGCACCTATGTGAGGAAATTGGACTGTGATAATTCACCATGGCTTATGGCTTGCCAAGAAAGAACACAGTGAAAACCATATTGCGGGGCGGTTGTTTTAAAGTGTAAGTATTTTCATCACTGTGAGCATTGACTGGGGATGGGGAGTGTCCTTGGTAAAATGAGAGTACCGGAAACCCTGATGAGCTACTGGACCATGTGAGGTATTTTCGGTGATCTGAATAGTGATTTTTTTTTTTTTAAAGGTAAATGCTTTTAGTAAGAATTTATAAATTATCGTACTTGGCTGTTATAAGAAAACAACCCAAACAGGTTTGGAGAAGTGATTTGATCAAAGTCATACAGTCATGTAGTAAAGAAGTGACAGGGATAGAAGCTCATCTTCGTACTCCAAAGCAACATTTTCGACTACTGTCAACTACCTTAAAATATCTCTGTAGATAGCGTAAATCTACCTAAAAGTGTCTTGGTGTCAGGTATATCTTAACTTAGCACTTGATTGGCTGGTACAAAGAGTCAGTTTTGCATCCTGTACGTTTTTGCAGGTGATGTTTGGTATGGACAACATGGGTTTTGCAATCAGAAAGATCTGAGCCATGTGCTTGCTTCTGCAGCACAGGTACTAAAATTGGAACGAAACAGAGAAGATTAGCATGGCCCCTGCACAGGAATGACATGTAAATTCGTGAAGCTTCCATATTTTTAAACTGCAAAACCAATTTGTATCATGCACTGAACTGATTTAAAATAAATCTACATGTTTATTTAAAAAAAAAAAAAAAATGGGGTGGGGCGCCTGGGTGGCTCAGTCGGTTAAGTGGCCGACTTCAGCTCAGGTCATGATCTCGCGGTCCATGAGTTCAAGTCCCGAGTCAGGCTCTGTGCTGACAGCTCAGAGCCTGGATCCTGTTTCAGATTCTGTGTCTCCCTCTCTCTGACCCTCCCCCATTCATGCTCTGTCTCTCTCTGTCTCAAAAATAAATAAACGTTAAAAAAAAAATTAAAAAAAAAATGGGGCGCCTGGGTGGCTCAGTTGGTTCAACGTCCGACTTCAGCTCAGGTCATGATCTCAACGGTTTGTGGGTTTGAGCCCTGGATCCAGCTCTGTGCTGTTAGCTCAGAGCCTGGAGCCTGTTTCGGATTCTGTGTCTTCCTCTCTCTCTGCCCCTCCCCTGCTCGCGCTCTGTGTGTCTCTCTCTTTCAAAATAAATAAACATTAAAAAAACAAACAAACAGAAGACCTGAGTTCGAAGCCTGGTCCTGCCCTGGCTCCCTATGCCAACTTGAGTAAATTACTTTTCTCTATCTTGGTCTCCACATGTGTAAAATGAACTCATCACTACCTGTCTGTATGATGTGGAATACAAATAATGTGTGTTACATACTTGCATATTGCTTGACATACAGTAAACCCATAATGAACGTGGACTGCTACTACCACATGGTAGTTTCACTGTGTGGTGTCTATTGCGACGTTGTTTTTTGTTTATTTTTAATTTTTGCACTTGTTTTTTTAACCTCTGCCACAGTCTATGACATACTTGCCATTATGGGTCAGTTGAATTTTTCTTTTTAAACAATATTCTGCGAAGTAAGTGGAGACACCCTTTGGGTTTCTAAAACCAGAGCAAATTCACCATTGCATTTTATTTAGTTTTGTCATTTCCGTATGTGTTTAGACATTGAACTACTGACAAGTACCATGGTAGTCAACATTATTATAAATGTAATTTGTGTAATAAAGATAATCCTATGTCTGGAGAATAACTTAAAGCATTTATTCTGCAGTTTTGATTATGTAGAATTTTATATCATGAATAGTCTCTGCAGCACCAGTGCCTTCTCTATCATACTTATAAGAAAGTGTTTGATACCATATTATTTATAAGAACAGCTAAATTAAGAGGAAAAGAATGGCAACGACACTCTTTGGAATTAATTTGCTAAGACAACTCCTCACTGATTTTTTGGTTAAATATTTTTAGAGAGTTGTAGAAAATACACACAAAAATTTCAAACAGTATAGAAACATTTGAAAAGAAAATAAAAAGGCTATGTCAGTCCCACTCAGAGGTAAAATGTTTTATATTTTTCTAGAATTTCCGTCTGCTATACAAGATACACACATATATACACATACACACATATGTGTTTTTACATGTGTGATTATGTTGAACTTTGCCCTGGCCCCCACTATATCTTGTATAGCCTAATGGTTATGAACACAGTTTCTAGAGTCTGACTTTCTGGGTTCAAATCCCAAACCCACGACCAACAGCCCTGTGACCTTGAACAAGTTGTTCTATTCTTATTTCCTTATCTGCAAAATGAGTTTAATAATAGTACCTGCCTACTCCATAGAGTTACTGTGTCAATTAAATGTGTTCGTATGCGTAAACTGATTGAAACAGTGCAGTGCCCAGCACATAGTAAGTGCTAGATAAAATTAGCTGTTTTATTGCTCATGTTTCCAAGTCGACATATAAGGATAAACCTCATTCTTTCATCAACATGTGTACCACAGTTTGTTTAACCAGGCTTGTCTTGATCGACATTAAGGCTATTTTGTGAGTTTTTTTGTTTGTTTGTTTTGTTTTTGACAAACAGTGCTTCAGTGGACATTCTTATAAATACATCTTTGTGCCCTTATTGAAATGCATTTATAATAATTGTAGACTTCAAGTTGCTCTTTAAAGTTAGATGATAAAGTAGCAAGGAAGCTGGAGGAGGAAAACAAGTAGACACTTGTATATTACACCCTTACTTCCTCTACTTGTACCAAAGCAGGTCTTTCACCTTTCCTAGGACATATGAAACTCATATTGACTCAGTGAGATGAGAAACATGTAGTTGTCATTTAGCATTTCCAAATTAGAATATATAAAACAATTCATTTGAAGTTCATGGTGATTATTTTTATTTTTTTTTTTAATTTTTTTTTTAATGTTTATTATTTTTGAGAGAGAGACAGAGACAGAGAGCAAGCAGGGGAGGGGCAGAAAGAGAGGGAGACACAGAATCGGAAGCAGGCTCCAGGCTCTGAGCCATCAGCCCAGAGCCTGACGCGGGGCTCGAACTCACAGACCGCGAGATCATGACCTGAGCCGAAGGCAGACGCTCAACCGACTGAGCCACCCAGGCGCCCCTTTTTTTTTTTTTTAAATTTTTTTTTTTTAATGTTAGTGATTATTTTTAAATATTATAGTTTGGAATTTCATCTCCTCCAGTTTTCCGAGGATTCTCTTGCTACTAGTGCTTCTGAATAACTCCAGCTGGGCTAAGTACCAGCTCTGGTTCTTAATTAACTTCTGAGTCTGTTTCCTTGTCTATCCACAGGGGGGTTGTAAAGATTAAAATAAGATCACACATTCGAAGCCTTAGTGTATGCCAAGTACCTGCTCAATGAATGATTATTCTCTTTTTTTCTTTCCCTAATGTGACCATATTTGTGATCAGCCATAAAAGACCTAGAGCTTACAGTTCTTAACCACATCCTCTTAAAAGACATAGAAAGATTGGCTTGACTGCAGGGAGGCTGTTTTTAACAAAAGTTCCTGTCATTATAATTTATGGTAATTTTGCAATATATCTCTACATTAGTATATATACATTACATACTATACATTAATATAAGGCTCCTTCTCTTGGCTAGATTTACAACTCTGGAAAATCCTGAATTCCCATCTTAAACCAAAATGTCTAGTGGAAAATGGAATTGAGAATTAAGATATCTTCTGTATATTCCACATTAGATGTTCAATAAATATTTATTGAATGAATTAATGAATTTTTGCCCCAGACAGGAACCTTGGGATCTTGCACTGCTTACAAAGACCTGGTACATGAACCTAGCCAACATCAAATTGCCTTTCTTGGAAGAAATTACATTTGGTAGTCCTTTTTACCTCCAAAAAAATAAAACCACTAAGAGTGCTCTGCTCCCTTCTGCAGAATGTAAGTTCTGTAAGAACTACTTTAATAAATAGCAAATTTTATCTATGTCATTTTGTTTATTGTCAGATAAATGTTTAAATATGCTTATTCAGACCCATACCCCTCATCTATGAAGCCCTTCTTGTTTAGTATTTAAGAATGTGTGGTTTGCTGTGTGATGAAATATTCAGTTTTAACTATATTATGACTGGTGAAAAATATCAGTTGGATTGCTTCATGTATTTTATTTTCCAGCCATCAAACTTGAAAGGGAGTATGAGATGAAGCGCTTGAAAAACCTGAAATGTCAGAAAATCCTAGCTGAGGAAGTTCAGTTTTCTCTAAGGGAAAGGCAAGTTGGTTTGAGAAGACCCCTTCCACCTAAGTGACCATCATCTCATAATTGAATCTGTACTCTGAGCTTTCCACATCCAAAGGCAATGAAGGTCTCCAAGCTTTCACAGTGTGAAGTTTGGTGCAGACATGAGTACCCACTGGTGGATGAACCAGCTCCTGTGGGTTGATGGGCAGCTCTGACAGATCTTCTGTGTCCCTACCACATACTTGTTCCTTTGTGTCACAAGCAACAACACTGTAAGTAGATGAAAGTAGTTGGGATTGAGTCATTTATGCTATTCATTTGGATTTTTGTAAAATTGCACTATGGAAAGAGGAAACTCCTTGTCAGAGACATTATTTTGAATTTGCATCTTTGAGATACCAAAAAAGGAGAGAGAAAAATTCTTTTTTTCTTTTTAAAGATTTTGTTTTTAAGTAATCTCTACATCCAACATGGGGCTTGAACTCACAACCCTGAGATCAAGAGTCAGATGCTCCACCAACTGAGCCAGCCAGGCGCCCCAAGAAAAATTATTTCTTTAAAATTTATTTTGAGAGAGAGAGAACAGGGAGGGGCAGAGAGAGAGAGGGAGGCAGAGAACCCCAGGCAGACTCCGACTGCCAGTGCAGAGCCTGAGCTGGGGTTTGATTTCATGAACTGTGAGATCATGACCTGAGCCAAAATCAAGAGTCAGATGCTTAACTCACTGAGCCACCCAGGTGTTCCAAGAAAAATTCTTTTAAAAATGATAGACTAAAAATTTTTTTGGTTAAGAAAAATTAAATTTTAATTTTTTTTTGAGAGAGGTAGAGAGAATCTTAATAATGGGGCTGTCATGACTATGAAATAAAGACCTGAGCCAAAATCAAGAGCTAGATGCTTAACTGACTGAGACACCCAGGAGCCCTGAGAAAAATTATAGATTTCATTTTAGTAACTCTTCAGTTTCCAATGTTCAGTGAAACATCATTTACTACTCTTATGTAGTACTTTAAAGCAGCAAGTAGAACTTACGTTTTGCTTTTGTTCTCCTAAAAAATAATCTTTTTCTTTCTGCTTAATTTCATACTATCTTTCTGGGATGCCCTGGAACATATGGAACACACATACATGTGAAAATGATATGAAAACGCAAAGACCTTATTATGTGGAAAACTCTTATTTGCAGAAGGGCTAGAGAATGGGGAACTGATTAGCTGGAAAATATTGGACTTGTGTGAACCAATTTTCCTAGAATTTGAATCCATTAAGGCACACTTGGATATCAAAGTTATATTTAAGCACAACTTAGTGTTTGTTAGATGAATCAAAGCATACTTAGGGGGCCATAATTCACCGCTGTGGGCCCACAGTTTGACTTCTTAACTAGGGAATTAGATCTGGTGGTTGCTGTTTGACAATATTTAGAAGCTGTTGTCTGCATTATCTTCAGATACTTTCTTCTACCTATGATATGGTGGCTCACATGAAGGTCATTTGTTTTTAGAAGTGTGTCAGTGACCCATTTGATTTAGTGATCCTCAGGCCTGGAAAAAGCTGTCTGTATGTAGTCTTGAGGAGGTGGAACTGCCACATTCCTGGTTAGATTTGCTTAACAAAATTCAGATGTGCTTCATGTAAGATGCTTAGCTGCCAACCAGAGCCACTCCCAGTTTCTTGGCTGAGTGTGTGGGATTTTCACTATGTTACCCAGTTGTACCACGTATCTCCCCTTTTTTCCACATCTGTTCTCTCCGCTTTCTTTCTTCCATTTGACTAGTTTTTTTCCCCCTTCCACCAGTGTTATTATCATAAATATGGCAGCTGAGTTGCTGACTGCTTAAAATGTGGAAAATACCACTTTATAATTTCTCAACCAAAGACCAGTCTTAGGCAAAAAGTCAGTGTATTTCTATTTCTTTAGAAATCAAAATCAATTCATTGTTTTCCTTAAAAAATTAATCACATTCAGCTGTATCAACATATGTTTTGGACAGTAATGGGATTAATTGCATGTTTATTTTTGTAGTTCACATCCCATGGAGTAGTTTGTGTACTTTCCCTTTTAGGGTCACTGTTACTAATTCATCTAGACTGGAGATAACACCTCAAATAGTTTCTTTGAAAACTAGAAATATTTTTCAATCTATAGCCCACAATTCTACTGCACACTGTATCTAACATTGTTGCTATTAGTAAGTTTTAATTTCTTAAAAGTCATGTTTATGTAGATAGGAGTAGAAAGTTAAGTAGTAGTAAGTAGTAGAAAGAAAACTGTAGGTTTTAGCTAATAGATCTGGGTTCTAGTCCCCTCCCTTTCTTTCCCTGATTCATCAGGTATCCTTGAGAAACCTTTTTTTTTTTGTTGTAGAAGTTTATTTATTTTGATAGAGAATGAGTGGGGGAGGGACAGAGAGAAAGGGAGAGAGAGAATCCCACGCAGACTCCATGCCAATGGCACAGAGCTTCATGTGGGGCTTAAACCCATGAACTATGAGATCATGACCTGAGCCAAAGTTGGACACTTAACTGACTGAACCACCCAGGTACCCTGAGAAAACTTCTTAATTTCAATGGAACTAAGTCTGTTTCTCTTAAAAAAAAAAAAAAACCAAACAAACTATCAATTATGTATACGTATCCATATGTTTATAGCAGCATTATTTACAATAGCCAAGTTATGGAAGTACCCCATGTCCATTGAGTAATGAATGGATAAAGAAGATGTGGTGTATATATATAATGGAATATTATTCAGAGCCATGAAAAAGAATGAAGTCCTGCCATTTGCAATGACATTGATGGAGCTAGAGAGTATAATGCTAAGCGAAATAAGTCAGAGAAAGAAAATACCATGATTTTACTCATATTTGGAATTTAAGAACTAAAGCAAATGATCAAAGGGAGAAAAAAGAGACAAATCTAGAAACAGTTTCTTAACTATGGAGAACAAACTGATGGTTACCAGAGGGGAGGGGGTGAGGAGATGGGTGAAATAGGTGATGGAGATTAAGGAGTACACTTGTGATGAGCACCGGGTATTGTATGCAATTGTTGAATCACTATATTGTATATCTGAAATTAATATAACACTGTATGTTAACTAACTGTAATTAAAATAAAAACTTAAAGATATTAATCCATTATGAATGTATTTTAAAAGGTAAAATAAAGATTTGTTTTTAAAAACCATAGCTCTGTGGATCCTCACCACTCATTTCCACTTCAATGGAGGCAACTAATTTAATCTCTTTTACCTGTTTCATTATTTACCTTTATGTCTCTAAATAATACTTTGATTTTTCTACTTCTTGGATTTTCCTTTTTAGGTATTGACTTCCCAGTAAAGAAGATAGAATTTTTTTTTTCTTTTCTTTCTTCCATCCTCAATACACATACATATGCCATTTCTATCTACCTGTATATATAGATTATATTTATAATTTTGGTTAGATCAGTATTAAATGTTAACATTATTATGACATTATTATGTTAACATTATGATGTGTAAATACTTCACAGCCTAGCCATGTAGTAGACTATAATTGCTTTTCCTTTCCTGCCATTATGTGTGTGTGTGTGTGTGTGTGTGTGTGTGTGTGTATGCATGTGCACCAGTATTTAGTAGAGTTAATATTTGCTTAGTTTGCAATGTATTTATCACTAAATCAACCCCACGCTCTTTGCCAGTTGTCAGTCTTCTGAAAACATTCCTACATATTCTCTCATTTCATCTTCCTGCAAAGTCTTCTGAGAAATATTGTCCTGCCCTAACCTGAACTGCTTATTTTCACACTCATAAGTAGCTCTTCTATGATTTCTACATGATCATTAGGGGATTCACTTCACACTCTTTGGTGTAGGGCCTCCTGATTATCCTCTTCCTTGGTTTATTTATTTTTTTTTATTACATTGGAGCATATCCTCCAGTAGTTCCCTAAGAAAGGATGCATGGGAGGAAATTTGTTTAAGGTCTTCTTGTCCAAAGTTTTTATTTTACTCTATTTCATTAATAGATTGGCTGAGTTGAGAATTATAGGTTGTAAATAATGTTCCTTTAAAATTCGAAGGATTTGTGTATTTCTTTTTAGTTTTTAGTATTTTTAGTGAGCATTCCAAAGCCATTTTTACTTTGAATGCTTTCCTTGAGAACTTTTTTCTCTCTGGAAACTATGGCATCTTCCCCTAGATCCCATTGTTCTGCTAGGAAACATGGTGTAAGACTAATAATCCAATGTAGCACAGTGATTTAGAGCACTGGGTGTAAATCATGAGCCCCCTGGGATTGAATGCCAGTTCTACCATTTATTAAGCTGTGTGTCATCTTGGACCCATTGCTGAACTTCCCTGTGCTTTAGTTTCTTCTTCTGTAATAAGTGGATAGTGATAGTCGTGACAAGTAAATGAGTTAAATATGTAAGCACCTAGAATAGTGTCCGGCACAGAATAAGCACTAACACAGATAGCGTTAGCTACTCTTACCATTACCCATGGTGCTTGGTACTACAAAAGCCCTTGCAATCTGGAAATTCATATCCCTCAGTTCTGGGGGATTGTAGTAAGTTCTCTTGTAGATATTTGCACCTTTTCCTTTTCTCTATATTTTCTAGAAATACTATTATTCATATTCTACATCTTCTGTACTGGCTGTATTTTTTTATCTTTTCCCTTCTGCTTTCCATCCTTTTGTCTTTTGCTCCATTTTTCTGGAGGAAGCTCTCAGTTTTATCATCTACCCATTATAAGTTTTTAATTTCTGCTATCATATTTTTCCTTCTGAAGCCTTACTCCTCTCCTTTTTAAAAAGTAACCTGTTTTATTTATAATTGCCTATCTTCCCTTACCTCCCTGAGGACATGAAATAGATTGTTCTCCCTGCATTGTGTGGGTTTCCTCAACACTGTTTTTGTGTTAATTTTTATTTCTTTCTTTCATGTTAAAAGCTGTCACGGTAATCCAGGTGTGACAGTGCATAACTTAAGGAAGTAAAGGTGGAATGGATAATACAGGTCTGACTCAGGAGTCATGGAAGAAGTAGAAACCACAAGATAGTGTCACTGATTGGATGTGGTTGAGTGAGAGGGATGTGGGTGAGTTAAAGGGATATGGGTGAGTGAAAGGGAGGAATTTTGAATGAATTCCAGATTGTGGGTTTGGGAAAGGAAGAGTTGTCTTGGGTGTGTGTGAGATACATTAATTTTAGGTTCATAGATGTTTGAAATTCTTGGTAGACACTAGAGCGGAGATCTCCAGTAGCAGTGGGCTTTACAGGTGTGCTGCTCAGGAAGGAGCGAGTATAGAGAAGAAAGGTGAAAACAATGGGTGTCTTTGAGCTCATCCAGGAGGAGTAGGCAGAATGAGAAGAATGAACGAGTAGTGATAGTGAACATTCTGAAACTTTGGTTGGCAGCGTAGAAGAGGCAGACCTTTAGGAAAAAATGGCTTAGATACTGAAACCCTGGGTGAATTGCATGCTGTATTTTATTTGTAGTGAAAATTATTCTGGTGTAGAAATTTAATAGTAAGTGATTGAAATTTTTGGTGAGAATCTTCATTGTTTTTAGTTGACAAAAATTTCCTCAATGAAAACATTTCATCAAGGGTCAGAGGAGGGAGAGAGAAGGGAAAAGAGAAAACAAAAAAAAAACCTATGTGGTGAAAACTTAGATGTAGAAACTCTTTTAGGTACTCTATATCCTGTAGTCCTCACAACAAGGAAGAAAGGGCAATGACAGAACAGAGCGGAGCTCTAACATCAGAGGGGTAAGTTTGGGGACAGAACTGGCCCAGGGGCTTGATGAGGCAGAACTTATGCCAACGGTTGACAGGGCAGCAAGCATGCGGGGGGAAAAAGGAACTCTCTCTTTGTTCGCTGTCTTTAAGTACTATTTGCACCCAATGTAGAACAGATAGATTTAGAACATTAGGTGTAGGGCATGGGCCACCTGGGATCGAATGCCAGTTCTACCACTTAATCGCTGTGTCATCTCAGACAAATCGTTGGGGTCTTGTATCACTTGGGTTCTCTAGGCTCTTTTCATCATGGTCTTAAGAATAGTTATATATATTTTTTTCGTTCTAGTAAATGGTGATGTTTCCTTTCCATTATGCAGGCCAAAAATCTATGGGCCATCTGTGATTCCTGTGTCCCCCATCTCCTCTTCTCTCTCAGTCCAATCTATCCCAGCAACTGTTGTTGGGTCTACCTTTGGAAAATATCCCAAATATGTCAATTATTTCTCCACCACTCTCACCCTTGTCCAGGCCTCCACCATTTCTTGTTTGGAATGCAGATAAAGTCTTGTAACTGACATCCTTTCTTCCCTTTTTTGCCTTTCTGTAGTCTACCCTTAGCAGTCATAGTGATCTTTTAAAAATGGCATTCATGCAGGGACCCCTGACTGGCTTAGTCTAAAGAGCACGCATTCTTGATCTCAGGGTCATGACTTTGAGCCCCACCTTGGGTGTAGAGATTACTTAAAAAAAATAAAATAAACTTAAAAAAAATGGCATTTATGTCATTGCCAAAAAGATCACCTCACTCCCCTGAGTAACACCCTTTCCCATGGCTTACAAGGCCCTATATTATTTGACACTTGCTTTCCTTTTGGACCGCATTCCTTCCACTCATCTTTCAGTCCTACTGGGTGCAAACATATTAACCTCCTGTTCTCTGACATATCAAAACTATTTCTGTCTTGGAACATTTGCACTTGCTGTTTATTTTCCCTAAGATTGTCTTCCCTTGGATTGTCACAGAGATATCTCCTATCTCTTTAGGGCTCCACTCAAATGACATCTCCTGAGGGAGGTTCCCTGTGACCTCCCCACCCCCCCACCCCCAATAAATTGGCCTTTCCTTTTACTCAGTCACTTTCTGTGACAGCACCCTGTTTTAATTCCTTTACAGCACTCATATCATTATCTGCAATTATTTATTTGCTCACTTGTTTGTCTGTGGTATTTCTCTGTGGTGTCTCTATTGTCTGTAATAGTATCTATCCATAGTAGCCACTCTATCAGTATTTGTTTAATGAATGAGTGTATTACCTTAAAAATTGTTGAAAAGGTGCCACTTTTGAAGAGAGTGATCAGAGGGTTTGATTTTTGCTGTTTTCTCCATATAATATATATATTATTTATTATAATTATAATAATATATATTATATATATGAATAATATATAATACATATGATTATTAAATAATTAATTTAAATAATCCCTACACCCAACGTGGGGCTTGAACTCACGATCTAAAGATTAAGAGTCGCATGCTCTTCTGACTGAGCCAGCCAGGCACCCCTTCCTATATATGCTTTGACACACATTTTTTTGGGGGTATATTGGGTATAATTTACTACATCATAAACTGCACGTATTTGAAGTAAGTATGATGGGTTTGGACACCTGTGGGATGATCATCACAATCGAGATAACATTTTCATCCCCTCAAGAGTTTTCTTGTGCCCCATGTATTCCATCCCTTTTCAGTGGTCTTCTCTCAACCCCAGCACTGCTCCACCCTCCATTCCCCCGTGCAGTGACTGATCTAGCTGCTTTCTGGCACTATAGATTAATTTGTGTTTTGTTTGTTTTTTTTTTAATGTTTATTTATTTTTAAGAGAGAGTGCGCGAGAGTGCACACACACCTGAGCAGGGGAAGGGCAGAGAAAGGGGGGGACAGAGGATCTGAAGCAGGCTCCGCACTGACAGTAGAGAGCCTAAAGTGGGCCTCGAACTCATGAACCATGAGATCATGACCTGAGCCAAAGTTGGATGCTTAACCAACTGAGCCACCCCGGTGCCCTGATTAATTTGTGTTTTTGAGAGTTTTATATAAACGGAGTCATACAATATATACTTTTTTTTGGTCTGGCTTCTTTTGCTCAGCATAATTATTTGAGATTCATGCATGTTGCTGTGTGTGTTCCTTTTTATTGCTGAGTAGCATTCTGTTGCACAGATATCCTACACTTCGTTTATCCATAACATCATACGTTTATCATAACGTATTTGTTGATATGTTTCTAGTTCTTTTTTTTTTTTTTCCTGTTTATTTATTTTTGAGAGACAGAGAGAGACAGAGACAGAGAGACAGAGCATGAGCAGGGGAGAGGGAGAGAGAGACACACAGAATCCGAAGCAGGCTCCAGTCTCTGAGCTGTCAGCACAGAGCCTTACGCGGGGCTCGAACCGACGAACTGTGAGATCATGATCTGAGCTGAGGTCAGACACTTAACCTACTGAGCCACCCAGTGCCGTGGTAAGTTTCTAGTTCTGAGTGCTTACAAATAAAGCTGTTGTGAGCATTGTATGGGCATGTCCTTTCATTTATTTTAAAGTAATAAATCAAGGAGAGGAACAGTTGGTTGCATCATTGTATGGCAAGTACATGTTTAACTCAGCCCATTTTCGGATCCCTATTTTAGTATTGAAGGAATTAGGGGGCTAGGTGAAGGATTAGTAACTTCCCCAAGGTGACATAGCTTTAAAAGAGGTGAAACTGAGATGGAATTCTAGATCCATGTGAATTCAAAATCTAAACTTTTCCAGAAGACTATGCTTGGTCCACCTTTGGCCTGGCTGCCTGTGTGGCCTATCGAAAAAGCAAATATTGGAGAATATGGCTCGTATGAGACAAGTAGGTCCTTTACTAAAATTTGGAATGAGGATGAGGTTAGCTCAGAGGATCTCTATGAAGAGTGATTTTTGCCTCTCCTGCCCCTCAGGGCATTTGGTGATGTCTGTAAATGTTTCTGGCTATCTTAACTGTAGGGTTTCACGAAGGCATCTAATGGGTAAAGTCCAGGGATGCTGCTAAATAGCCTGCAATATACAGGACGTCCCTCACGACAAAGGGATTTCCAGCCCCAAATGTCAAGAGTGTCAAGGCTGAGAGACCCTGATTTAGCTGACTGGTTTAAGTTACTCAGGACACATTGGCAAAACAGAAGGTTGGGTCAAACTGCATGGCTGAGAATTCTGAGGTGGGGTATTTCCCCAAAAGAAATGCAGACCATGACAGGAGGCGAATGAACACAGGGCAGCAATCAACAGATGTCTCCAGTCCTGTGGCTATTTACACTCACTCACACTCTTTTTTCCATATTATAAAACTCACTAATTTCTCAAAATCATATCCACTTACTGCCATAGCCCCAAGTCCAGGGTTTCAGTTGTCTTTAGTCTGGATCTTGCAACCAATGGCCAAATAATACACCATTAACCCTAACACAGTCGGTATAGTGTGATAGAGAGAAAACAGGGTAATATATATAATGAAAATGTTTGGCCCTTTAGTCTTGCAGATGGTTTTGGGCCACAGACATGAGATTCCTCCTTTGGTATTTGGGGAAGATGGCAGAGGGGTTGCTGAAACTATTCAGACTTCACTGAGCCATCAGCCTGCCATTATGGACCTGAAGATGAAATTCAATTACAATTTTCTTTTGCTTCATTGAGGAAAAAAAGGGGAACAAGACAATAGAGGCATTGATAGGGAAGTTTACAGAGGTTTTCACTGTACCTCAGAACTGATACAACCTATAAGAAGAACCTAGTGATCTTGGTGCAATTTAATTGCACTTATGGGTATAATGTATCAGTCTTAATTGATCCCTAGGGTAGAAAAAGTTGCCAATGTACCAGGAGTCTCAGGCTCTATTTTGGAATTTTCTACCTTCCATTCATGTCTCCTTTCAGTTTCAATCCCTCTCCTTTTCAAATCCTCCACCTCCACTCTAAGGACTTGTTTTGCACTTTGCAACCTTCACAGCCTTGGAATGTAGGTGTAATCTTTTTCAGGGACATCAATTGCAGGTGTCGGGTTTTTTTCTTGCATCAAATTAACTCTCTGTCAAAGCAACGCCTTTCAAGTTCCAGAAGCAGACTTCCTCTCTCATTGTTTTAGAGATTGCTCACCATGTGACTAGTTACTGAGGAATTTAGCCTCCTGCTTTCACCACATATGTAGAACAGGTAAGGTAAGTATAACTGGAACCTAATATACAAACATTTACTGGGTGCACCACCTCCTTCCCCAGGAGCTCTGTTGTATCAAAACACAGGTATTCCCAGGAGAATGAATGTCAGAATTCTAGCACTGCAGTTTAACGATATCGAAATTGCTTTAGGAGCCCCTGGTTGGCTCAGTAGGTTAAGCATCCAACTTTGGCTCAGGTCATGATCTCATGGTTTGTGAGTTCGAGCCCCACGTCGGGCTCTGTGCTGACAGCTCAGAGCCTGGAGCCTGCTTCGGATTCTGTGTCTCCCTCTTTCTCTGCACTCCCCTGCTCATGCTCTGTCTCTCTCTGTCTCTCAAAAATAAATGTTAAAAAAAATTGCTTTATGTGAATAGTAGAAAAAGCTGACATAATTTCCTTTGAGATAAAAGGAGGGTTATTTCCTAATAATGATCTTCTTTATCATGAAATCACATGACAGATGTGTGTGTATATATATATATATATATATATAAATTATAAAATATATTAATATACATCGATTAAAAATTATATAATATATATATAAAATTCTTTTTCTTTTCCCTTCATGGCTTTTTTAGTATTTGAAAGAAATTTCTAAGCTGTAATAACAAAAGATTTTGAAAACTAAATCAGAAAATTGGAAGCAGGAGGAAAGGAGAATTTATTTTTTGATACTGACATTGTTATTTTTCTGGGTTAGATGCAACAGATGTTATTAATAATAATAACCAACACACTAGCTAGTATTTATTGAGCACTTAAAATGTTCCAGGCATAGTAGCTAGAAAATGTCAGATCAAAAAGCTGGAAGTTTGGACCAGATGCTTACAGTTAATCCCTGGTTTTCCTATGAAATGCTTGAGCTCCACAGCACCCTTTATTTTGATTAATTTTGGCTAGAGTACTAGGTGCATGTCCTCTGGCTTAGCGATGGAGGGTGGAGAAAAAACACTTCTGAGCCTTTCAAGCCATGGCTTTAGGGTTTAACCTCTGTTGAGAGTATATAAAGAAGGGATAAATGGCCATTTTCATCATTACTGAAAAATGTCTGACTTTCCCTGGTCCCACCCTTCTTTTCTGGCAGTGGCTGGTTTATGTGGTCAAGGATCTGTTTGCTTATGCATTCTTTTTTTGGGGGGGAGGGGGGCACTATAAAGTAGCTTATAACCCACAGGGAATATTAAGAAATATTCTTTGAATATAGGATCATGAATGTTTGAATTGGGTAGCTCCTTCAAAATGAAAGAGTTATTCAGACATGTAAATTAGGATATTACCCTTTTCAGCATGGATATTATTCTTTCATAATGTCAGTTAACACATATTTACTGTGCACCTGTTGCAGCATCTGATAAGGCACACGAGTTAAGGGTTTAGGAAGGTGACTAATAGTGACCAGTATGTGCAATATAGTTTGAGTGGGAAGAATAATATTTTATACAAGTGGAACTCATGAACTTATGAACTTTAATTATTTCATCTATTTTTCATGTATAGTATGGACCCTAGATTCAACTCTCATGATCTGCCTTAGCATTTATTAGCTTAGCCCATGCAGGTTGTTTAACCTCTAAGTTTCTCTTCACTCGTAGGTAAATGAGGGTAATAATAGTATCTCAATGACAGGATTGTTGGGAGGATTAAATGAAATATGTGTAGGGGAGGAAAGACTTTTTTTTTTCTCTCCTCATGTTGGACTCCCCAGCTGGGGCCCTGTAAATCAGACTGAAAAGACAGATTAACAAGAGAAAAACAAGTTTATTAACATGTGCATTGCAAATACACATGGGAGCACTCAGAAATGAGTATCTCAAAGAGGTATTAGAACTTGGGATTTTATAGCATCTTAAAAGAATAATAGAGAAGTGACAAGACAAAGAAAAAGGATTTTGAGCCTGTAGGGATGGCAAATTGTGGGAAGACAAATACTGGGTAACTAATGGTAGATAAGGGCTAGCTAGTTCTAGCAGGGTTTGTGATGTAGATTCTTCTGATGAGGATTTCTCTGGGCTGATGAGGGTCTAGAGTTGTCTCTGGTGTTAACTTCTGTCCTTCCTGGTGGAGAGGGGAAGGGGGATAACTTTACAAATTTCTGTCCTGTTTTTAGGCATATAGAGGGATGGCAGGGAGCTGTTCTGGTATCTGCTTCTTCTCAGTTGCCTTCTGCTTAAAATAATCCTTGTCCAAAGTGGCATATTTTGGAGTGGCACATTCGACTACCCTTTATATATAAGGGATCTATCACAGGACCCGGTACATAGGGAAGACTCAATAAGTGGTAGTTGTTTCTACTGTTATTATCATAGAAAATTAGTATCAGTAATTTGTGGTAATGGCTGACAAATCCCATTAATTTTATTTATTACAACTTGTAGATTTTCTTCTTATAATTCTAGGGTTTCAGTCTATGAAAATTTATGGTTATAATCTTAATAACATTTGATCTGATGAGCTGAGGCCAGAAAAGGGTGTTGGGAAAAGGACCACAAATACTATTATAAATAGCATACCACCTGTGCAGGTAAACAGGCCTTTCCAGTTGGTTCCAGGTGCTTCATTTTCCCTTCTGGTTATTTTATTCTGAAGGTGGAGCAGGTGCTGTTTCAGGCTAAACACTTTGTCAGTCCATTTGTCTGTGTCCTGACTTGGCCCATTAATCCTTCTCACGCCCTTACATTCCATGTTATGCAGGTATCTCTTACCTGGAAGCTTTGGTATTTGTAAGCCTCCCTTATAAAAACCTAAGAACAAAGACAATGATTGAATCATCTCAACAGTCTGGCTCCTCGTGGAGTCACCAGACTGTTATCAACTTTTAGGAGCTGCTTGAAATAACCACAACTTCCTCCATCTCTGTTCCTTTTTCTTCAGCTCCTTTTTTCTTGGTTATAAAACAATAACGCACAGCCATTTCAAAGATATTACATGGTACAAAAAATATAAAGAAGAAAAAAGTCATCCATAATCCTACGTACAGAAGCAATCACTGAAAATTTTGGAGTCAAATTTGGTCTCTTTATGTGTTTATTATTTTAACATGGCTGGGAGCATTATATATCTATACCTATTTTTATTTTCTTTTATTTTTTTGCTTAACCTTCTAACATAAATATTTCTCATTGTCAAAATGTTTACACTTTAAGTAATTGCATAATATATCATTGTATAATAATTTACTTAAATTAGTCTCACTTTGGGAATTTAAATCTCCAGTTTTCTGCTGTTATAAATAATAATGGTATTATAAATAAGAATGTGTTTATAAATAACAATTCTATTATAAATAGAAACATCTGCTGCCAAGTAATTAATAAATTTTTTGCCAGTATTACAGCCTATTTTTTTATCTTTTAAGATAAGCACTTTACTTATTATTTTATTATTTTTTTAATGTTTATTTATTTATTTTGAGAGAGGGAGAGTGTGTGAGCAGGGGACGGGCAAAGACAGAGGGAGAGAGACAATCTCAAGCAGGTTCCATGCTGCCAGCACAGAGCCCAATGCAAGGCTGGATCCCACGTACTGTGAGATTATGACCTGCAGCTGAAACCAAGAGTTAGATGCCCAATCAACTGAGCCACCCAGGTGTCCTTATTTTTTATTAAATAATTATTTAATCAATTAATTTATTTATTGAGCGTGTGGGGGAAGGGCAGAGAGAGAGGGAGAGAAAGAGTACCAAGCAGGCTCCATGCAGTCAGTGCAGAACCCCATGTGGGGCTCGAACTCATTAACCATGAAATCATGACCTGAGCTGAAATCAAGAGTAGGATGCTCAACTGACTGAGCCACCCAGGCACCCCTATTTATTTTTTATTTTATAGAGAGTGCATGAGGAGGAGAGAGGGGCAGAGAGAGAGAGACCAAGAGAGAAAGAGAATCCCAAGCAGGCTCCATGCTCAGCATAGGACCTGACACAGGGCTTGATCCCATGACCCCAGGGATCATGACCTGAGTTGAAATCAAGAGTCAGATGCTCAATGACTGAGCCACCCAGGCACATTACCGCTTATTTATTAAGACAGCTTTTTAGACTTACAGAGACAAAGGCTATTTAGTACATAATGCGAGACTTTTTCCTGAAAGATTATATAAATTTTCAATCCTACTTGCAGTATATGAGAATATACTTTCACTCAACTCTTTTTTTTTTTTTTTTTTTTTTTTTAATTTATTTTTGGGACAGAGAGAGACATAGCATGAACGGGGGAGGGGCAGAGAGAGAGGGAGACACAGAATCGGAAACAGGCTCCAGGCTCCGAGCCATCAGCCCAGAGCCCGACGCGGGGCTCGAACTCACGGACCGTGAGATCGTGACCTGGCTGAAGTCGGACGCTTAACCGACTGCGCCACCCAGGCGCCCCTCACTCAACTCTTATCAACAAGGTCATTCACCTTAAAATTGTTTTCTTAGTGATAGACAACACATAGTATCTTATTTTAATGTACTTAAAAAAGTTATTTGTGATATTGATATCTATGGTTGTTGACTATTGTTTTGTGAATTTTCTGTTCAAATACCCACCTGTTTTTTTCTGCAGTGTGATAGCATTTTTATTTTTGAGGTTTGGTTTCTAAAAAAATATATAGAATTAGGTTTTTTACCTTGTGTCATATAACAGTGTATTTTTTTTGCTGCCAATTTCTTTTTAATTTTGGATTAAATAATTAATTTGGATTAAGTTAGTAATAAATAATTTAGATCAAAAACATAATTTCCTTTTGTTTTGGATATATCACATGAGTTTACCTAAACTCTTGGAACCTATAGGATTTTTCCCCCCTTAAAAAAAAAAAAGCTCTAGGGGCACCTGGGTGTCTCAGTCGTTTAAGCATCTGACTTTGGCTCAGGTTATGATCTCACAGCTTGTGAGTTGGAGCCCTGCATGGGGCTCTGTGCTGACAGCTCAGAGCCTGGAGCCTGCTTCAGATTTTGTGTTTCCCTCTCTCTCTGCCCTTCCCCCATTCACGTTCTGTCTGTCTGTTTCTCTCTCTCTCCAGAATAAACATTTAAAAGAAAAAGCTCTATTGCCCAACACGGGGCTTGAACTCACAACCCCAAGATCAAGAGCCACATGCTCTGCCAACTGAGCCAACTAGGTACCCTGGAACCTGTAGGATTTTTTATGTCCTTCAAGCATCTAGAAGTTTCTCCTTGTACTAATTTTCAGAGTTCGGTAAACAGTTCCTCAGCCACATTTAATTACCTTTCTTTTTGGCACTTTCCTTTAGCCTTTACATTCCTGGACAGAAAAGGCTGAGCTTTTCAGTTGGTTTTCCTGAAGAATATCTTTCACCTCTAACTCTATTTGCAGAGAATAGAAATGCATGAAATATTTCCTGTGATTTGTACAACTGGATCTCAAAATTAAGATGCATATATTTTACACATAGTCAGATGCATTTTAAGTTTGTGAGCATATGAAACAAATTTAGAGATTAGGGATTAGTTGGTTTGTTTCTCCATCTTTATGCCAAATTGTGGTGTTTTATCCCTGAACTATGTTTAACTGATTGTCAGTCTTTTCAGAATGATCATGCTATCAACTACTTTCATTGCTTCCCATCAATGTGTTTCAGGGAAATGAGGACAAGCTAAGGATTAGACTAGGATTTAAATTCTACTGTTACAATTTACTTGTCTAATAACCTTTGACAAATTATATGACCCTAGTAGGCCTTTGTTTTCTTATCTGTGAAGTGGAAATGATAGTAGTTACCTCTTATTTTTTTTTTTTAATGTTTATTTATTCTTGAGACAGAGCATGAACAGGGGAGGGGCAGAGAGAGAGGGAGACACAGAATCTGAAACAGGCTCCAAGTTCTGAGCTGTGAGCACAGAGCCTGATGCGGGGCTCCAACCCACGATCTGTGAGATCATGACCTGAGCCGAAACTGGACGCTTAACCGATTGAGCCACCCAGGCGCCCCCTTTTTTTTTTTAATTTTTATTTTTTTAATATAGTAGTTACCTCTTAGAACAGATGTAAAGATTGAATGGGATTTCATGAACTACCTCACTAGCTTAGGGTATAAATTTGGTCATGCCTTTTAAAAATTTCTAGTCACTTGAATCCCTACATGCCAATAAATTTAGAATCCCCTATTTAAAAATCTCCTTTTAGATATTGACAAGAACTCCAGGTGCTTACTCTTTCAAAGGAGTCTCCTTCTCCTTTGGGAGACAAATTGGGAAAAGCCTGGCATTCATTGATAGGCCCTGGTTTTAGCTACTGCTGTTTTGTTGGGACCTTTTGAATGAACTGGTTCCACCCAATTCATGGCTCTTACCCATTGCCACCACGCCCCTTTTAGTCCAGATCCTTGCATACAGCATGGTGGTGCTGAACTTGGCCTCTCAAGGTTACTTCTTTTCAGGTTATATCTACATACTCAAACATTGTGTCCTGTATCATCCTGTGACAGCTGTACCAGGGTGACTTGATCCAGAGGAAATCGTTACCAGTCCAGACACCCCTTGCTTTCATGGTGGGCAGTTGGACTTTAGTATCTTTTCCTAAGAGTGGACCTCAGTTGGAACCATCCTAATTCATTTGAGAGATTCTGATAACACTGCATTTCAAAAAGTAAGTGTCCAAGGTCACCTTCCAATTTAGAAGTTTCCTAACATCCACTATGAAAACATAACCCCCTTCTCCCCAGCTCTCAGGGCTAAGTACCAACCAAATCACAAAAGTTCCTATCACATTGTCCTTGATGTTGAGTGGCTTATTAAACTCAAATTTGTATAATTAAGAAGGGCCATTTGATTGATTCCAGGAACAAAGAAGATGTACCGAAAGCCCTTTTGACATTACCCAGACAGAAATAATGTGATACCTTCTCTCACTAACTCTGTAACACAAAAACCAAATAAAAAAAAAAAAAAAGTTCTGGTTTACCAGGCACACACATATGTGTAAAGCACCTAGCATGTCATGTTACATAGTAGTGCTCAGAAATGTTTGTTGTCTCCCTCCTCCATTCTTCTTCAGCTTGACTGCATCTCTGCTTTCCAGAGACCTAACCCAATTCCTAAGTGTCCATTTCTCTGCCTAGCTCTGCGTCAGTCAGCACAGGTGGTTCTGGGTTGTCTTCTGGCAGGCTTACCAAGCTTGGTGTAAATGTAGGCTTATTCTTGGGCAGTAATCAAGAGTTGGTGGCAGCAGGCCCTCGTGCTGACTTTGGATGGCCTCCAGCAAGGTTTTAACTTCAGAGCTGCTTTTAAGGTATCTTTGCCTGAGCCAGTTTATACTTTCTTCGAATAGATTTTATTTTTGCATTTGTATTTAACTTGTATTTTTATGTAGTAAACAGGCTCAGAGCATTTTGTCATGGAAAATACTTTGCTAGTCCAAAAATAAACAATGCATAGCTAATACACCTCTTAAGACAGGTAGAGGTGTTTTACAAAGTGTGCCTTGTTGCCAACCTTTGCCACATAAATAAACTTTCTGCTTTCTGTGAGAAAGGGTGTGGCATCTGCTCTTTTGTAGGTTTAGTTTCATGGAACCATATTTTCCTGTCTGGTTTTGCCAATGAAATGTGCATCTGTGTGGTTAAGAAACACAGAAGGGCCCCTGGGCCATTGTGGTCAGAAACTGGCCTCAGACTTTGTCTCCAGCCTTCATGACAAACTCTTAACTACATTCTTTTGCAGAATTCCCAGACCTCACCACGAGGGCCAGGGGTGTGGCATCTGAAAGCCGACTCTGTTCTCCAAAGGAAAGTGACAGCTTCCTTGAATTATTTTGGGTACCGAATTTTTCCACATTTGATGAAACAAATCAGGTGCTTAGTACCATATTATTCTTACAGGTGTTTAATTATTGGCTTTAGAGACAAATTCTAGTAGAAATAGAAAGAAGAGAAACTGAAACTAATTCTGAAGCACTCCTGAAAATATCCTTAGTCCCTCTCGACATTTCATAACTGATCTTTCGCTTTAATATTTTCGATAGAGTTTTTTTGCTAATGCTATGGGGAGTGGCTTTTGGCTTAGTGCCTTTGTTTTTTCCAGTTAGATTTCCCCTCTGCAAAACATTGCATCCTGGTTCTTTGAAATCCCATTGAATTTGGAGAAATTATGTCTTGGCATTCAACCTATTTTCTTGGAACATAGCGTGATGCTGACGACACAGCCCAGTCACTCCACTTGACAATAAATTTGCTTGTCTCATTTCGCTTGAATATTCAGTGGTGAGTAAGAACAGAAGTGGAAAGCCTTACTTACCAGTTTATTATATGTTTCATGCCCATGATAATTACTTTTATAATGCCACTCATGAATACATTGATCAGATTAGGATGAATCACCTGGCTGGCCAATAGCTATTGGAATGACTCTCCATGCATGACTTGGTTGTGTTATTACAAAACGTGGAAGAATAGACCTGCCTAGCTGTTGCAGCAGATGTTCATTTGTCATGCTGTCTTAAGGAGATGAAGAGATGAGAGCAAACTGTTCCAGCAGCTCAGCCTGCCCTGCTAACAGTTCGGAGGAGGAGTTGCCCGTGGGACCGGAGGTACATGGGAACCTGGAACTTGTTTTCACAGTGGTGTCGGCTGTGATGATGGCCCTGCTCATGTTCTCCTTGGGATGCTCTGTGGAGTTCCGGAAGCTATGGTCGCACATCAGGAGACCCTGGGGCATTGCTGTAGGACTGCTCTGCCAGTTTGGCCTCATGCCTCTTATGGCCTATCTCCTGGCCATCAGCTTCTCTCTGAAGCCAGCCCAAGCCGTTGCTGTTCTCGTCATGGGGTGCTGCCCAGGGGGAACCATCTCAAACATTTTCACCTTCTGGGTCGATGGAGATATGGATCTCAGGTAAGTTACACTAGGGAAACCCAGAAGCCCACCCCTGATAGCACTGAAACGTTCATGTTCAAAACCCTGCCAATCTTTAGGTAGAGATTATGGAGTTCAGTCCTGCAAGGAGTTTCCTTTCTGAGCTTAAGATGTACTTTGCTGTGATCGTCTTCTGTTTCACTGGCAACTGTTTCTCTGAGTAGTGGGGTTGGTTCATATGTCATAGGAGAAGCAGGTCTCCGCCTCACCCTGTGGCCCTTCCTAGGCATGAACTCATTCTCACCCACACTGGTAGCTTCCACAGTCCTGGCTCACAGTCTCCCAAGATGTAGGCCGAGAATCCCAGGAAGCTAACGATGGGTTTGTTTGGTAGCTGGAGTGGTGGTGGTAGTAGTGGCGGCAGAACCAGAATGGGACCCTCCATGCTCTCATCAGGTGTTACATTTGAGTCTACTTTAAGAAACAAGTCTTTAGGGGGACTGGATAAAGGAGCTTTAAGGGTATATGATAGACATATCTTGTTTTAAGTGCAGGGGTATGGCCTAATGAGTTGACTTGGAGAGCAACATACAGAGTTTTAGGACTAAGAATGTTATCTTTTTTTTTTAATGTTTATTTATTTTGAGAGAGAGAGAAAGAGAGAGAGAGAACTAGTGTGCATGCCTGAGTGGGGGAGGGGCATAGAGAGAGGGAGAGAGCGAGAATCCCAAGCAGGGTTCACACTCAGCACAGAGCCTTACGTGAGGCTTGAACCCACTGCTGTGAGATCATGACCTGAGCTGAAATCAAGAGTTGGATGCTTAACTGACTGAGCCACCCAGGTGTCCCTAAAAATGTTCTTTCTTGTTGCTTTGCAGACTAAACATTCATCACTAGAATCTAATTCCTTTCATGTAAGTCAGGGACCTTATTTCCAATTATGGTGTAAATAAATGTCCTTGGGAGACATTAGGCTTTATCATCGATTTACACTTTAATGAGGATGAATTAATCACATATCTTTGGGAGTACATGTTTTGGTGCTGAAAAAGAGCATTTGAAGAAAGAGTAGAGAAGTCACAATCAGAAAGATAAAAGCAAAAACAAACAAACAAACAAAAAAACAAAAAAAAAAACCCAGTGGTGTTTCTAGATTCTTTGCTTCCTTATTAACAAACTGTTTCACCTCCTGCCCAGGGGAAGAATGACTTATAAATGTAAATCTTTGTTCAATGTGTGTGCCATTTAGTTGAGATTTATTATGCGATTCACGGAATGAATCAGAGGTGCTGATGGTGCTGGGAGTTCACTTTAGTGAATCAGCTGCAGCTCTGGGTTTCTAGTTCCCTGCATGTGTTGAATGCTTAGCACATGAACATATTTCACCTGTAAATGTTAAGGGGCTCATGCCATGCAGAGGAATTAATCTTCATATGGTAATGTTTTTAGTTACCTACTTACCAGGGACTTGAAAAGAATCACGAATTCAAAACAATGCATTAATTTGCATTGTGGTTTCAAATTCAATAAACTTGATCATTAATGTAATAATTGGAAGATGATAAATATTCTTTCCACAGAGTCTACCTATCAGCGATAAATGCGGGACCTATCTGCTTTTGGAAAGAGAAAGGAAATGTTACTTATTGAATTTGTTGAGGGGCATGAGGTAGATGCTTTCATGTACTCTCTCTTCTTTCTTGGTTCCCATAATAACCTTGTAAGTGACCTTTTATTTTTCTGAATGTTACAGCTGAGAAAATTGTGACTCAGATTGGCTAAGGAGGTTGCCAAGTGCTGCAGCCGAGCATAGAAGAAGGCAGATTTGAAGTCACATCTGTTTCTCATCAGTCTGCCATTTAGGCACATTCTTCCATGAATTTATTAACACAACTCGGTCTTCTGTTCTGAGTAGGAGCATAAATCTTAAACCAGTGTTCTCAAACACTTCTGCTCTGGGAAAGAGAACATTTATTAACTTCATCTTTTCTTAGCCAACATTATAATAAAAGCACTAGTGAGTAGGAAGTCTATAAAAGATAAAACTCATTTTGCTTCCCTTTGCCAACTCTATACCTAATTAGCTTTTCATTTAGTCAAATTATTTAACCTATAAGCCTCCTCCCCATTTCTAAAATGGGGTTAGGGGCGCCTGGGTGGCGCAGTCGGTTAAGCGTCCGACTTCAGCCAGGTCACGATCTCGCGGTCCGTGAGTTCGAGCCCCGCGTCAGGCTCTGGGCTGATGGCTCGGAGCCTGGAGCCTGTTTCCGATTCTGTGTCTCCCTCTCTCTCTGCCCCTCCCCCGTTCATGCTCTGTCTCTCTCTGTCCCAAAAATAAATTAAAAACGTTGAAAAAAAATTAAAAAAAAAATAAAATAAAATGGGGTTAAAATTACCTGTTCCCCACATGACTATATTTTAAGGAGGAAATATACATGCAGGATGCCAGGTACATGCAGTAATTATTAACTATCCCCCCCACCCCTGCCTTTTAAATTGATTCTGAGTCTCACAAACAAAACAAAAAATAAGCAAAATACAACCTGTAAGAAATGAAATTTTAGAATGGTGACTAAATATTACATTTTCAAAAGCTTATAGATATGAGAATAAAATCTTAACTCTCAATAAAAATTGCAAGTCGGAGAAAATTCAGTATTATTGAGTGAAACGATATTGAAGTTCACTACATTTCTTCCCACTTGATTACCAACAAAAATAACTTCTAGGCCAAAAAAATAAAAATAAAGGAGACAGTGCTTGATTGGAATTCTGTTTTCATGCTGGATAAAATTCATGAAGAATTATAACAATAACTTTATTTCACAAATGAGGAAATTGCGGTTTAGCTCTCTGCAGATCTCACATATTTCTCATGCCTTAATTCTGTGCTTCATTCAATCTACCTGTAGTTCTCATGTGTTTGTTCACCCCAAGCAGGGCATTTCAGAATCAACACGTATGAGCCAGTTTCTGCATTCTGTGTATCTGAAGATAATGCTGATCATTGTCCCAGGCATCTGGGCTCAGCATCTAAGCAGTCCCCTGTGGCTCTTTTCAGTCTTCACCTCATTCACTCAATCCGATGTCTAGACCTGTCGCCCATCCTCTTGCTTGTTACTCACAGCCAGTTCTTCCTATTTATCTCCAAGGCCATTTCCTCAGGGCAGGCCCTCATACTTTCTTTCTTGGCCAATGAAAGTATCTTCACAGTATTCTCTCCACCATGGTTTTGTAGTAAGTGGATGAGGCTGGCTCTGGGGTCAGACTATTTATATTTAAATCCTGACTTGGGACCTCTTTCCTGTAGCTGGAAATCCTAACACTTCCCTATGGTATTGTAAAGGGAAAATGAACATGTTAGGCATTTAAAGGCTTCTCAGAATCTAGTAACTTAGGTAGCAACTAAGCCAGGTCTACCCTACTTCTTTGGGTTTATTTCCCAATAAGCACAATGGTCTATAGTCGAAATGGACTATTCACTATTCTCTGAATATACCCCGCACTTTCCCACCTTTCCTTTGCCCGTGTTGTTCCCACAGCCTGAAAAGCCAATTCTGTCCCTTCTAGTCATAACATTATCCTTCATTGTAATTGTGCTAGAAAGCTACTGGCTGGTATGTATGGGGAATCTAAAAAATTATCCTATTCCTTGACTGAGCTCAGCAAACCTTGGCTGGGTTCTTCTACATGTCTGGGGACTAGATAAATGTAGATTGGTCTTGGATGGCCTCATCTGGGACAGCTGGGCTCTCTTCCACATGGTCTCTCATCTCCTGCAGGTTAGCTTAGACCCAATCATATGTCAGAGGCAGGGTTCTGAAAAAGAGGAAGCATATAAGGTCTCTTGATGTCTGGGCTGGAAACCAGTTCATCATTACTTTCCACCACATTCCATTGGCCATTTCCAGATTCAAGGAATGGAGAAGTAGATTCTGCCTCTTGAAGGATGAGCTGCAAAGTCACACTGCAGAGGGCATGGCTAAGAATGGGGTGAAGAATTGGGGACATATTTGCAATCTACTGTCCTAAAGATGGACAGTATTCTTGCCTTTGAGGGTAGGGCATGAAAACTAAGATCTAGCATTACAGAGTAGTAGTAAAGTCTACTCTGGAGCCAGGAAGTAGAACTGTCACTTGCTAACTGTCATGTTGGCGGATTATATAAGTTCTTTATGCTTCAGTTTCCTCACTTCTACAATAGGGGGAAGCATAATCTACCTCATGGATTGTTGTGAAGGTTGAATGAATTAATATATATAAAGTACTTAGAATCTCACCAGGCACAAAATACTGCATGAGTTATTATATGAGGCAGATAAAAGAGAACTGTGTCAGGGTCTGTGTTTTAGTCTCTGCCCAAGGAGCTGTGTGACTTTGAGCAATTTACCTCTCTGGACCTCAGTTTCCTCTTTTGTAAAGTCAATGGGTTAGACTCTCTGAGGTCCTTTTTAAAGAGTATACAGTACATAAAAATCTACCATTTTAACCATTTTTAAGTGTGCAGTTCAGTGGCCTTAGTACACTGTTGTACAGTCACTAACACCCATCCCCGTATCGTTTTCATCTTCCCAAATTGAAACTCTGTACCCACTAAACAATAACTCTCCTTTCCCTTCGGACCTGTCAACCACCATTCGGTCTCTGTGAATTTGACTAAGTATCTCGTACAAGTGAAATCATAAAACTTTTGTCCTTTTGTATCTGGGTTACTTCACTTAGTATAATGTCTTCAGAGTGCATCCATGTTGTATCACATGTCAGAATTTTCTTTCTTTTTTAAGGCTGTATATCATATGTATATAGCGCATGTAGTCATCCATTCATCTGTTGATGGACACATCCGTCATTTCCATCTTTTGGCTGTCGTGAATAATGCTGCTATGCATGCAATGCGTGCAAATCTGTCAGAGTCCCTGCATTCAATTCTTTTGGGTATAAACCAGAAGTGGATCTGAGGTCTTTTTAAGTATTTTGTACAACAGGAAAAGATAAGCAAGTTATAAGGTCTCTGTGTCCCCCTCCCTCCACCCCAGTTTTTAATGTTTCTCCTTAAACTATTTGACAGAGATGGCTTCCCAATCTGTCCCCATAGCATCAAGTATGCAATTCTTATCATCTGTAGGAGGGCGTTTTAATAGCTGATCTCCTAATCCGCCTCACCCACTAGGTCTGTAATCTCCTTGAGGGTTTCTTCAGCTTTGCATACTCAGTGCCAGCCTGATGGTGGTAGGCGCTCCACCGACATTGAGTGAATGACTGAAGGAAAGTTTCTAATTGCCTGTGTGTGTTATAAAAACCCCGCTTGAAATGCAATCAGTTTATTGGTGCAACTCAGGACAGCTGCCACAGTCTTTAGTTTGACAACTTTTGATATACAAGGTCCATACTTACCTGAGGATGTAGTTGTGTCGTGAACTGCAGAGAAAGGATTCTGACCGAGGGTGGTGGTGGAGCCTGAGGGCTTCAGTGGCCAATTTGGACCTTTGACCTTTAAAGTAGCTCTTGGTCCTTTAGCAGACATCTGGCAAATAGAACTTCAGATTCTTCAGGTCAGTCTGACATGGCCCGGTGGAGAGCCAGAGATCATCTTAAGAGACAGAACTTAGATTGAATCCATGTGACTTCATGCAAGTTTTGGTAACTCTCTGTACCTTAGTTTCCTTGCCTATGAAATGGAAACACTATGGGGTGCCTGGGTGGTTCAGTTGGTTAAGCGTCTGACTTCAGCTCAGGTCATGATCTCCTAGGTCGTAGGGGTGAGCCCCACATCAGGCTCTGTGCTGACAGCTTGGAACCTGGAGCCTGCCTCAGATTCTGTGTCTCTTTCTCTCTCTGCCCTTCCCCTGCTCGTGCTCTGTCTATGTCTGTCTGTCTGTCTCTCTCAAAAATGAGTAAAACATTTAAAAAAATTAAAAAAAAAGAAACACTACAATAACATATATGGTTATTGTATAGATGAAAAGATAAAATATATGTAAAAGCATGACGCTTAGTAGGCAGTGTTGAATAAATGCTAGTTATTGTTTTTTTAATTTTTTTTTAATGTTTATTTGTGTGTGTGAGAGAGAGAGAGAGACGGTGTGAGCGGGGAAGGGGCAGAGAGTGAGAGACACAGAATCGGAAGCAGGCTCCAGGCTCTGAGCTGTTAGCACAGAGCCAGACACAGGGCTCAAACTCCCAAACTGCGAGATCATGACCTGAGCTGAAGTCGGACGCCTTACCAACTGAGCCACGCAGGCGCCCCAATAAATGCTAGTTATTGTTATTGAGAAGCAGCAGACAGGAGTAACATTTATATCTGGGAATGGAAAACCTGGCCTTTAACTCTTCCGGGACTGGCTCTGTTCACCTGATATGATAGCATACCCCATGTCTGTCTGCTTAGCCAGATGGTTTTTACTTTTTTTTCTAGTGGAGAAGCAAGTGTGCGTTGTCATAGTTTTGAGTGTCAGAGTTCCTAATTTTATTAGTTTGATACTAAAAGAGGATTTGAATAATTTAAACCCAATGGCAAAATGGTATACTTACACACATTGCATTTTAATATAATGTGTATATAGATAATCTACTTATTTTAAGAGAGGTGCAGGATTTACCTGTTTGTCCAGACTTGCTGAGGCAGTCTCATGATTTTCTGTAATAGTTTGGGGATGATGATGCCATTCTTCTCAGTGCAAGTGGAATCTTGTTTTATTGAAGTCAGCCTTGGCCAACAATTTTCCTATATGTGAACAGCCAAGAGACCCAGTTAGCTACATCCTCCATTTATGCCACACTGGAATTTCATGGCAATAAAACCAAAGGTGTGACTTTGCACTGCACTCACACACATTCACTGTTTACAGTTCTGCGGGTGTTTGTAACAGCTGGCAGAGCACCATCTGTCAAACACCACGGGCTTGGACAGTCATGTAAAGGATGGAAGCAGAAACCTATGTAATTGAGGATATAGAATCAGTCTGCTAGAAATCTCACATTTGCTTCCCACAGTCATGAATCTTACCTTTCTGCTGTTTGTGCCAAAGCAACTCAGTGGAAACATGCTGTGCAATTTCTCCAGAAGTTCAAGATCAGAGTGATGTAATATGGAATTTCTCCCAGGACTTAGTATGAAGAGTCAAGGAATGTAGCATTATTGTAGGCTAAGAGTTGGGAAACGCTTCCCAAACAGCTTCTTTGTGGACAGGGGTTTGAGAACTGTGGCAAACTGCTTTTCTTCCTTTACCTGTTCCTCTAGTTAGGAAGAAGTCTTTGCTCAAAGTAAACATTCTTTTTTTTTTTTTTTTTTGTTGTTTTTGGGAAAGGGAGGGGGGGGGGGGGGGGGGAGGGAGAAAACCAGTGGGGGAGAGGCAGAGAGAGAGGGGAACAGAGGATCTGAAGCAAGCTCTGTGCTGACAGCAGAGAGCCTGATGTGGGGCTCTAACTCACGGCCCATGAGATCATGAGCTGAACCAAAATCAAGAGTCTGACTCTTAACCGACTGAGCCACCCAGGCGCCCCAAAGTAAACATTCTTAATAGGATAGATTACTTTAATTAATTTATTTTTTTGAAGATTTTAAAAATATTTATTTTAGAGAGAGAGAGAGAGAAAACATGAGCAGGGGAGGGGCAGAGTGGACAGAGGATCTGGAGTGGGCTCTGTGCTGACGGCAGAGGGTCTGATGGGGGCTCGAACTCACACACCGTGAGATCATAACCTGAGCCGAAGTCAGAAGCTTAACCGACTGAACCACCCAGGTGCCCCAGGATAAAATAATTTTAAACTTCATAAAGAATAACATATGTACAAGAACTGCTATGACAAGTTTGAAAAAAACGTATGTGGAAGTATTTGCTCTACCACATGTGAAAACTCACTATGAAAACACCGTGTTTAAAAGTCTAGTATTTGATTAGAGTACATTTTGAGTACATTTTGACATGTAACACATAATGAAGTTGGGACTTCAATTTAGTGGAAAATTATTTAGTGAATTAGATTAACACACTTGCCCCTCTTTATAGAAGACAATAGATTAGCCTCTGATCTTCTACCATATAAATTATAAATTTTAGATGAGCTAAAAATATAAATACAAAATATCAACCTAAAAAGAAGTAAAAAGTGGGGACGACATTCAAATACCCTCAGGAGAGGAGATCTTTAACAAGACAAGAAACTCAGAAGCCATTAAAAAAGGGACACATGTGGGGGCGTCTGGGTGGCTCAGTCGGTTGAGCATCCGACTTCGGCTCAGGTCATGATCTCACAGTCCATGAGTTCCAGCCCAGAGCCTGGAGCCTGCTTCGGATTCTGTGTCTCCCTCTCTCTCTGCCCCTCCCCCGCTCATGCTGTTTCTCTCTCTCTCTCTGTCAAAAATAAAAATAAATGTCAAAAATAAAAATAAACATTAAAAAAAATGGACACATGAGAATATCTCAGTGTTCATTATTTATTATGGCAAAATCCATCAGTGTAGTCAAAACCATGCAATAAGCTCGCTGAAGCTATTTGATTACGCATGATCATACATAGTCTAATTTTAAAGGAGCTCCTACAAGTAAAGAAGAAAAAGTCAGACAAGCAAGGCTGCTTGGGAGAGGACATCCAAAAGGTCAGGGACTATGACAGAAAGCACAAGCACATAGACAGTATAACAAGCTATCAGTGAGATGCATTTTTCAATGTTCTCATGAGAATTAAAAGGGATTGATCATATTCAGTGTGGGAAAGATTGTGAAATGTAACAATCTTTTTGTGAAATAATATGGCAGTATCTATTAAAAGTAAAAAACAAACCTTTGATAAAACAATTCCACTTTGAGGAATCTACAGAAATAAAAGAATTATTTCAAGGGAAATACATACAAGAATGTTTATCATCACTTTGTTTATAATGGAAAAACACTCAAAGCAATTTATTCATCCTTAATGAAGTGATTGAAGAAATTATGACATATTTAGATCATGGTGTACTCTTCATTCTTTAAGCAAATGAGTTTAAGCTTCATGTATTGTCCTGAAGGGATACCTATGATTAAGTGGATTAAAAAAGCAACAAGCTACAGAGTAAGGTGTATTGTGTGATTGCTTCAAAGAGAAACAAAGAAAAAGCCTCTATTCATTGAATAAGCAGCAATAAAATAGGATTGCATAAAAGAAAATCTTAGAAGACTAAAAAGAAAATAGAAGATTAAAAGAAATAAGAGGAGAAGGGAAATTATAATCACTTGTGAGTTACCTAAGTCTGGATTTCTGAAAAGGACTCCAATCAGCTAAATATTTGCTCCTCAAAATGTTTTTCACATTTGAACTTGGGAAAGCATGGTTTTAGTTATCTCTTAATTGAAAATTTCTGTTCCTGGATTACGGTTGGGATGTTTACCATTGCAATTCAGTGTAAAGGGATCATTTCACTAAGATTTGCAACGTTCACTTGCAGATATATGACATATGAGGAAGAGCAGAGAGAACATTGTCCTAGCACCAGTGTTTTGATACATTGGTTCATTCTTTGATTTATACATTTATTTGGTATTTAATGAGCTCCTCCAAGATGCTATAGCATGAGACTGCCAGATCCTATGGGTGTGGAGGTCAATATAGTCCTTGCCCTTAAGCAACTCAGAGTTGATAAGTGTACCACACATTGATAGGTAAACAAGCACTTATGTAAGGTACAGTATGTGAGATAATGCAAATAAAAATGTCTACAGGGCAATGGGAGCTGTTCCTCAAGGATGAATATTCTAAGTGCAGAGAGGTACACAGCAGCACTGAGGAAGGAAAAGCCCAAGGCCAGCCAGGGTTGGGCAGAAGATGCTTTAGATACCCCCATGCCGGTGTATGCATTATACTAGATTTACAACAAAGCCTCTCAACGTAAAATATGATACAAAAAAATCCTGAATCACCAGATTGATAGCAGTCTCCCACTGCTATCACTGTGGGAGATATACAGTCTTCCACAAAGATGGAAGGGACATTTGTTTATTTTTTTACTGTGGGAAATGGCAAATATATATAAAAGTGGAAAGAATAGTGAACCCTCTGGTATACTTCACCCAGCTTTAGCAATTATTAACTTATGATCCATCGCATTTCATTTCTGTCCCCACTTACCCAATGGATTTTTTTTGAGGCCAGCTCCACGTATTATTTTGACTGCGAATATTTTAGTATTTGTCTTTGATAGATCGCAAAATATGGCCACAGATTCCTTCCATTCTTGTATGCACCTTCCTTTGTAATGTGATAAGGTTCGTCCTCCCATCCAGATGGGGGTACCTATTCCCCATTCCTTGAATCTGGGCTGGTCTGGTGACTTACTTTGACTAATACAATGACACAGAAGTGATGCCCTATTGCTTCCAAACTGAAGCTTCAAGGGGCTTTACAGTTTCCACTTCTACTCTCCTGGAACACTACTGCCAGAGATTGCCAGGTAGAAAAGGTATATTGAATACATATATAATAACCTTGGGCACATGTCTTTTCATAGTTTTGATAGTACATTCTAGGGATAGATTCCCATAACCTATAGCATTGTTGGGCTAAAGCGTAAACCCATGTGTAATTTATCTATATCGTCAAAGTATCTCATTTTGCAAGTTCATCAGCAATGAATGAGAGTGCAGAGGAGTATTTTTAATATCCTTGAAACAGAGCGGTTGGTGCTTTGCCAAGAGTATGAACACTCTGGTAGAAAATGTCAAAATAATCATAGATGGTTTGTAGGCAAGGTATTAGATGGAAACATTGGTGATCTGTATTATGAGGAAGAACGATGGTGACTTGAAGGCCTGATGAAGTGCTGGAGGACCCTTGTTATCCCTGCAGAAGACCTTAGCCCTGCAGAGGGTCTCCTTCCCCTTGGTGGGCTGGGAGGTGGTTCACCTCCCCGTCTCTTGGCCATTTGGGCCACGGACACAGATTGGACATATACCCTGCACAAAGCGGTCTGCTGTGAGAACTCAAACAATGAATATTAAGAAGTTTCCAGACTCTGGACCTGGATTTGAGGTGGATAAACTCTTGTTTTCCCGCGGGTTGTGTTATGCGATGCTCCATTTGCCTGACCTCATTGAATAGAGCAGCATTAACAGTGTCTAGAAGCAGTTTGTGCATGTTTAGACAGATTGTGTAATTTTCCCCATCAGTTAGAAAATATTTTGTTGGCCTGAAGGATCTCTCATTTCCATTTACCCATTTCCTTTTGATTTATTCTTTCACTGGTTCTGTCATCCAGACAGGGACAAAAGGCAGCTTGGGTTTGGGAGCTGGGGGTGGAGGTGAGCGGAGGAAAGGATGGTTCTGGGGTAGAGGCACAAAACACTGGGGAAGGTTGGATGGTCCTAAGTGGACTTCTTGGGTTTTCATCCTTTTTGATCTACTTTTGGCTTTTAGCCTACATTTGAAGTCTCTCCTTTCTCAGCTTTCATCGAATGTAATCTCCTAGCTCTCCACTCGCTTCTCTGTCTTTCTTTACATGCACGGTGGCCCCTCTCTGGCCCCAGTCCAAAGCAGGAGAGCTCTTTCCACGGCTCTGCTCCCCATGCCCCTGGTCCCATTATGCATGCTTTACCCCTTGCACTGAAGCTATGCATTTTAATGTGTGACTAAGTCCTGTTCTCCAATTAAGACATGTAGAGACTTGGAAAACAAGTCTTTATTAGTCAGAAAAAATAGAAACAACATATTATAAATTGATGAAGCGATAACATTTGATAGGATGCAATAAAAGTACAGTAGTCAAGATACAGAGTCTTTAAAGGTTCTAAACTGATGGATTTTGCTCTAGATATTATGTATTTGCAAATCTTCCAGACCCACAGCACTAACTTTGTTATCTTTTTCACTTGGAGATAATCTCAATAATGACAGAGATAAACAAACCCAGTTGTCTATCAGAAATCATCCCAGCTTTGTTCAACAAAGACCAAAACTCTGTTCTGATCATTCACCTTTGTTTTCCTGGTGAAGTTGTGTGGCTTGGCTATTGTCAGGCTGTTTGGATTTGGTTCATTCAGCTCTTGCACCTACATTTCACTTCCCAAGATGGCCGGATTTGTGTGTCTAGTGATGACAGCAGCTGTGGTCCTGAGTTTTCCTTTGCCTACCTGGGATATTTCTGGTGGCTGCAGTCCTGAGTTTTCCTTTGCCTACCTGGGATATTTCTGGTGGATGTTCTGTTGTCATCCCTAACTTAACATGTCCTCTCAGATTTAAGTGACCACTTATTCTGTCAATCACACCACCATTTTGAAGTCTAGAAATCTTGCTTTTTCACTCTACTTCAATTCCTATCTATAATCATGGGGTTATACAATATTAGAATTCAAAGAGAATTTTTTGAGAGAGAGAGAGAGAGAGAGAGAGAGAGAAGAGAGTGAGCAGGGGAAAGGGGCAGAGGGGGAGAGAGAGAGAGAAAATCCTAAGCAGGCTCTTGGCTCAGCGTGGAGCTCGACCCCATGACCCTGGGATGATGACCTGAGCCCAAATCAAGAGTTGGATGCTCAGCTGACTAAGCCATGAAAGTGCCCCAAAGAGAACTTTTAATTTAGTCTAGCATCCCATATCAATTCTTTTTTGCTATGGTTTTGTAACTTTGCTGGCTCTGTCCAGCTTGCTCTGAGGATCTGTGCTGTGGGGGTCCCTTCTCTATCCAATGGGAAACTTAGGGCATGTGGTATTTGGATACCCTCTTCTGACAGATATTTATAGCACTTCACACTGGGCAAACACTTAGCCTTGTGGCAAATTTGCCCTATTCCCATATCCCGGTAGCAAAATTAGACAAAGACATTACAGGAACATAGAACTACACACTAATATTCCTCATGAATATTTGTGCAAAAATTTTTAACAGAATGCCTTCATATATTGATGGCAGAGAGTAAAATGGTGCAGCTGCTTTGAAAATGGCATTTCCTCAAAAAATTAAACTACGATCCAGCAATTCTGCTCCTGGTATACACCTTAGAGAATTGAATTCATATGTCTGCACAAAACATCGTGCACAAATATTCATAGCTGCATTATTCATAATAGCCAAAAAGAGGGAACACCTCAAATGTTTATCAGTTAGTGGATGGGCAGAAATAATGTGGTCTATCCATACAATGGAATATGATTCAGTCATAAAAAGGAAATGGTGTACTGATACATGCTAAAATGTGGATGAAGCTCAAAAACATTATGCTAACTGAAAGAAGCCAGACACACCAAAAAGACCACATATTCTATGATTGTATTCATATGAAATGTCTAGAATGGGAAATCCTATAAAGACAGAAAGTGGATTACTGGTTGCCAGTGGCTAGGAGAAGAGAATGAGGGTGGGATTCCTTTTTTGGGATGATGAAAAAAGTATAGAAATATATAATGTTTTTGCACAATCTTGTGAATGTACTGAAAACACTTTAAAAATAATGGATTTTATGGTCTATGAATTATATCTCAATAGAAAAAACTCTATAAAGAAAAAAACCCTTTAGGACCTGGCAGAACATTTAGAACAAGTAGATTCTTAAGTAAATAGGAGTTAATTGATGAACGTCAAATACTGCTGGAAATCTTTTTCTGGGTCACATATGAAGTCATTTGTTGAATAACAAGATAGGAGTGAGCTTCAAGTAACTCACCTCATGTGATCTCTAAGGTATGCTCTGGGAGTTGCTTTTGGTCAGGACTTCATCATTTCAAACTCTTCCTCTTATGCATCCTTTTATTTTCACTTTCAGCATCACTATGACGACCTGTTCCACTGTGGCTGCCCTGGGAATGATGCCGCTCTGCCTGTATCTCTACACCTTGTCCTGGAATCTTGAGCAGAATCTCACCATTCCATATCAGAATATAGGTCTGTACTGGGCTTGTGAAATGGAACAGTAATAGTAATGGTGATGGTAATACCATTGTTTATGCCATTGTTTATTATGTGCCTCCTTTATGTGGATTTTAAAATTACTTGGATAGTGAGCCTGGGTGGCTCAGTCAGTTGAGTGTCCAACTCCCAAAAAAATTTAAAAAAAATTTTTTTAAGGGGAGCCTGGGTGGCTCAGTTGGTTAAGTGGCCGACTTCAGCTCAGGTCATGATCTTGCGGTCCGTGAGTTCGAGCCCTGCATCAGGCTCTGTGCTGACAGCTCAGAGCCTGGAGCCTGTTTCAGATTCTGTGTCTCCTTCTCTCTGACCCTCCCCTGTTCATACTCTGTCTCTCCCTGTCTCAAAAATAAATACAACGTTAAAAAAATTAAAAAAAAATTTTTTTAAACTTAAATCCAAGTTAGATAACATATAATATAATAATAATTTCAGGAATAAAATTTAGTGATTCATCACTTATGACACCCAGTGCTCATCCCAACAAGTGTCCTCCTTAATGCCCCTCACCCCTTTAGCCCTTCCTCCCACCCAACACCGCCCATCCAACAACCTTTAGTTTGTTCTCTGTATTTAAGAGTCTCTTATGGTTTGTCTCTCTCTCTGTTTTTATGTTATTTTTGCTTCCCTTCCTTATGTTCATCTGTTTTGTATCTTAAATTCCACATCTGAGTCAAATCATATGATATCTGTCTTTCTTTGACTGACTTATTTCACTTAGCATAATACACTCTAGTTCTATCCACGTTGTTGCAAATAGCAAGATTTCATTCTTTTTGATCACCAAGTAATATTCCACTGTATGTATATACCACACCTTCTTTATCCATTCATCAGTTGGTGGACATTTGGGCTCTTTCCATACTTTGGCTATTGTCAATAGTGCTGCTATAAACTTTGGGGTGCATGTACCCCTTCAAAACAGCACTCCTGCATCCTTTGGATAAATACCTAGTGGTGCAATTGCTGGGTCATAGGGTAGTTTATTTTTAACTTTTTGAGGAACCTCCATACTGTTTTCCAGAGTGGCTGCACCAGTTTGTATTCCTACCAGAAGTGCAAAAGAGATCCTCTTTCTCCACATGCTTGCCAACATCTGTTGTTAATGTTAGCCATTCTGACAGGTGTGAGGTGATATCTCATTGTCATTTTGATTTGTATTTCACTGATGAGGAGTGATGTTGAGCATTTTTTCATGTGTCTTTTAACCATCTGGATGTCTTTGGAAAAGAAGACATGTCTTTTGCCCATTTCTTCACTGGATTATTTGTGGGGTTTTTTTTGGTGTTGAGTTTGGTAAGTTCTTTATAGATTTTGGATACTAACCCTTTATCTGATATGTCACTTGCAAATATCTTCTCCCTTTCTGTCGGTTGTCTTTTAGTTTTGCAGATTGTTTCCTTTGCTGTGCAGAAGTTTTTATCTTGATGATGTCCCAATAGTTCATTTTTGCTTTTGTTTCCCTTGCCTCTGGAGACATGTCAAGTAAGAAGTTGCTGCAGCTGAGGTCAAAGAGGTTGTTGCCTGTTTTCTCTTCTAGGATTTTGATGGCTTCCTGTCTTACGTGTATGTCTTTCATCCACTTTGAGTTTATTTTTGTGTATGGTGTAAGAAAGTGGTCCAGGTTCATTCTTCTGCATGTTGCTGTCCAGTTTGCCCAACACCATTTGCTGAAGAGACTGTCTTTTTTCCATTGGATATTCTTTCCTGCTTTGCCAAAGATTGGTTGGCCATATGATTGTGGATCCAATTCTGGGTTCTCTATCCTGTTCCATTGATCTATGTGTCTGTTCTTGTGCCCGTATCATATTGTCTTGATTACCGCTTGGTAGTATAGCTTGAAGTTTGGAATTGTGATGCCTCCAGCTTTGGTTTTCTTTTTCAGGATTGCTTGGGCTATTTGGGGTCTTTTCTGGTTCCATACAAATTTTAGGATTATTTGTTCTAGTTTTGTGAAGAATGCTGGTGTTATTTTGACAGGGATTACATTGAATATGTAGATTGCTTTGGGTAGTATCGACATTTTAACAATATTTGTTCTTCCAAGCCATGAGAATGGATGTTTTTCCATTTTTTTGTGTATCTTCTTCAATTTCTTTCATAAGTTTCTATAGTTTTCAGTGTATAGATTTTTCACCTCTTTGTTTACTCTTATTCCTAGGTATTTTTGGTGCCATTGTAAATGGGATTGATTCCTTGATTTCTCTTTCTGTTGCTTCATTATTGATATATAGAAATGCAACCAATTTCTGTACATTGATTTTATATCCTGCGATGTTGCTGAATTCATGTATCCGTTCTAGTAGTTTTCTGATGGAGTCTTTTGGATTTTCCACATGGAGTATCATGTCATCTGTGAAGAGTAGAAGTTTGACTTTCTCCTTCTGACTTGGATGCCTTTTATTTCTTTGTGTTGTCTGATTGCTTAGGCTAGGATTTCCAACACTATGTTGAATAACAGAGATGTCCATGAGAGTGGACATCCTTGTCATGTTCCTGAGCATCTAACTCTTGATTTCAGCTCAGGTCATGATCCCAGCGTTGTGGGACTGAGCCTTGCACTGGGCTCCGTGCTGAATGTGGAGCCTGCTTAAGATTCTCTCTCTCACCCTCTGTTCCTTTTCTCCACTCATTTTCTTTCTCTCTCTAAAAAAATAAAAAATAAAAAATAAACGATCTAATTCTTTAAATAACACTTCCACATTGATTCTATTAGTAGTTCCATTTCCTAGATTTGTAGGATGATAGAGGTTAATTAACTTTGCTAAGAATGTGCAGCTGGTCAGCAAAGAACTGAAATTCTGACTTGGGAATATGACTGCAAAGCCAAGCTCTTAACACTGCAAGAGTTCATTTTTGCAAATAAAGAAAGAGAACTTGTTTATTAAAAAAAAAAAACACCAAAAACACCATATATAATTCACTGTAATGCCATTGGTTAACTGAATCACAGTGGGTCTAATGAGACTTTAGTTCCTACAGTTCCACCTTTCACATGGCCTGTGAATCTTGATATCTTTACCGATCCAGCATGAATGATTCCTATTGATTATTAGAGAGCATATTCACAGGTCACAACCGTATCCATATCTCTTCCATATCTGCTTTCCTGATTGTCATTTCTCATTAAACTCTGCCCTTTCCCTAGAGATCTCAGTTTACTTACTAGGCTTAGAAGGAAACCTTGGTAAAATGAGATGGCTATTCTCGTTTGCTCAGAGTTTTTGGAGAATTGGCAGAAATTATGATTCTTAAAAGTCTAAAGTGTTAATCTGGAGTCTCTAGTCATCACTTGGAGGGCTTTACAAACCATGACCCATAGCTGAAAAACATGTGCTAATGACAGCTGGAGCCCATTAAATTTGTAAAATTTGAGTGAAATCCTAGTTTAGGAAATCGTGATTTTATGCACAACTTATTCTGATCAGTAAATTAACATATTATGTTTTGATAATATATTCTAAAAGGCACTTGTAAACAATTAAAACCCAACATATTATGAGCAACTTATGTAACTTTGGAGCCAGTATTGCAGGCATTTGGCCAGATTTGGAAAACAACACTGGAAAGGGTTAGTGTGTGGATCCTGCTGGCAAGTGGGCCTCTGCTCTCCTGAGCCTGCCTTCAATGCCTTTACTCACTTGTGTTAATTAAAAGGCATTTTTTTTCTACCCACCTTTAGGTTACCTGGCCACACTTGCAGAATATGAGAAATTCTTTGGTATGTGTAACAGATGCTGTTTTTTATATCTGCAATAGGTATTCTTTACTTTGCGAAACAAATGGCCCATTGGCTTCACATAGGGAAGTAATAGCTGTGGTCGTAGAGAGGTGACCTCATGCATAGCAACCAAAGAATTTTGCAGAGTCTGCCTGTTTTCTAATGTTTACATTTCTGGTTGTCTCTAAAATTCCATGTGATTGTCAGGGGGATTTTGAGAGAGAAATGATGGAACAAGAATGGTGGCATTCAGTGGTAACATATACCCTTCAAAGGCTGTCTTCCAAAGATGTTTTCTTTCTTTATATTTGGAGGTGGATGCAGAAATGAAATGCAGCTTATAATTTTTTTAATGTTTATTTATTTTTGAGAGAGAGAGGGAGAGAGAGACAGAGTGTAAGCAGGAGAGGAACAGAGAGAGAGAGAGATACAGAATCCAAAGCAAGCTCCAGACTCCGAGCTGTCAGCACAGAGCCCAATGTGGGGCCTGAACCCGTGAACCATGAGATCATGATCTGAGCCAAAGTGGGATGCTTAACCAACTGAGCCACCCATGCACCTCTAAAATGAAGCTTTAATTAAAGCCTATATCTAATTGAACTAGAAATTGTTGAGGACTGGGCAGTCAAGGTAAGAGGAGATATCATCTGATGGATTTTTCTTCTCCCCAGGAATCACCCTTGTGTGCCTGACCATCCCTGTGGCCTTTGGTGTCTATGTGAATTATAGGTGGCCCAAGCAATCCAAAATCATTCTCAAGGTAAGCAGCTCCACATGGCAGTTAATGTATCTTTAGACTTAGACACTGGAAAGACAGATGTTGACAATGACTGTAACAGACTGGCCAGTCAGATACAACCCCACACCCAGCAATTTTTGTTTTTTTGTATTTTTGTTTTTAAATTTAATTTTATTTTAGAGGCAGTCTGGGGGGAGAGGGGCAGAGGGAGAGAGAGAGAGAGAGAGAGAGAGAATCCCAAGCAGGCTCCATGTTCAACGTGGAGCCTGATGCAGGGCTTGATCCCATGACCCTGTGATCATGACCTGAGCTGAAACCAGGAGTAGGATGCTCAACTGACTGAGCCACCCAGGCACCCCAGTTCTGCTTTTTTTTAATCTAACCTCCATATTTCCTCCACTCTTCTCAACCATTCTCTGTCATTCCCATAGGCCCATACACTGAGGCTTATGGACACAGTCAAGAATGGGACTTTTGCTGTAGTGACAGGAAAGCCAAGGCCTATGTGTGGCCAGAGAGAACCCAGAGCCCATCTATTCACAAGATTCCACATGAGTGCTCTCGAGGTGAAAGCTGCTCAGGTGTGCATGCAATAGAGCCCTGGTGTTGAAAAGTATTGGCTGCTTTCATGAAAAAGTAGGGCTGTTTTTCAGAAGCATTCCTGGGGAAGCTTCGATGTTGTAGTCTCTACACATGAACAACTGCTGTGGCTGCTGACCACATGAAAAGCTGTCAGAATGAAATGCAGAATGCATTGAAGAGTCTGGTCATGGAATGATGGTAACTGGAACCTCCTACCTCCTCTTGACTTTCCAGCATTGGCTTTTGTCTGCTGGAGAAACGAGCAAATGTCCTTGTTTTAAAAATATCTCTGAAATGACTTTTAAAAATATCTAAAAATGACTTTTAAATCTCGAGGCATTCTCAACAAAGGTGTCAATATCCTAGGGTGTTTTCAGTGTTTACAATTATGTATCATTTTAGAAGATGTGAGATTCCATTATGTGCTGCTTTATGAAGATTTTTAAAATGCTTTACTTATATTTTACATGTATAAAGAAATAAACATTTGGGGCTAATTGAAGGTTCAACAAATACATCTCAGGTCATATTAGTCTGGGGTTTATGGTTTGGTTCAGTGTAAGTTCCTGCTGTCTGGCTCCCCCTGACGGAGTGCTGCCCCTCCACTTGTCTGCACAAATGGGTGCTGCTTTCTCACTTTGGCACAAGACTGAACAGCTCTCACTGTTCCTCCAGTGAGATCAAGAGCGGGAAGAGGGATTGACAAGCAGACAAATCAATTGAGCACAGAGAACTGGAGGAAGGCTTAAATGTTGTACATTTCGACTGTGTGTCAGTGGGTGACTTTGTTATTTCAGTAGGAGAAAATTTCCAATGTGGCCGTGTATGGTTTTAATTTTACTTACAAAATAAGAGGACAGAGTATAACAGTGGGAACCTCTTACTTTTCAAATACTCTATTTTTGATGAAGTACTGTCAAGTACTCTATTTTATTAGTACTTTTCAGGTACTGTAATAAAAAACCCTACAATTTTGGTGTTTCCAGATCCTCTATTAGTCCCTCAGTGTCAATGGAGAAATCAGATAAATTTTCTGTAGTCACTTATATTATCTGTAGAGAGCAGATCTAAAACCCCTTTCTTTTGCCTGTTTTATAGGATTTTTGGCAGAAAAAAATTTAATAATAAGCATAAATATTCTAGAGCACCTTGGTAAAAAACTAGAATAATCTAATCATTATTTTGATATATTTTCATTGTCTGTTCTTGGTCCTCTTTTAAGTTTAGATCTGATACATTTTCTGAACAAATTGCTCTTGGTGACTTTTTAAACTTTGAGATCCTTTTTTGATAGAAAGATGGAGAGGGATTTTGACAACTGTAGGTCTTCTTGCGTGTTCTGGCATCTTCCCATTAAGCAGAGGCCCAGTCTGTCTTTGTATTTGACCAGTAAAAATAAACCCAGAGAACATCTCTGGTGCATTGGGTTATTTTTATTTTGTTCTGCTCCCCCATGACCACCTTCCTCCGCGTCTTGAATCATTTCAAATCCAGGTTGAGGCTATAACTAGGTTATAGTTTATGGTCTACATGTAATGGGAGCTTGTCAAAATCCTAATTTTCTCCAAATATTCTAGGTCTGGCTTTCTCGCCATCTGATCTAAAACTCAAACTATTGGAAATTCTTTTTTGTTGAACAACAAAAGTAAGAACAGTATTCATTTGGGAGAGGGAAGAGGTATGGGTTAGTACCTCTATTCCAATAATATTAGCCCAGATGATCTAGTAAAGAATGGGTAAATTTTATTTGGAGGAGAGAAGAACAGGGATGAAAGCAGTAGGAATCCATTGGTAGTTGAAGAAGTGAAAGGAAGAGAGTGGCAGACGGCCAGGCAGGACAAATCTTAGACAAGAGGGTACCAGTGAGGGATCTAGGAAGTGTGTGAAGGGATGGTGGAGGCTTATTGTTACATTTTGCTTATTTCACAAATTTGTCCTATCCTTGAAAAACTCCACTCCCCAATCCTTCTGGCAAAATCTACTTCCAGGGAAAAAATACTAATCTTAAAATAAGACTTGGAATCGTGTTGAGCCCCATGAATTTCCAGTTTAGCCAAATCAGTTGACCACCTTGGAACTTAGGTTTCTTTTCTATAAAATGAGATTGGATTTGTTGGTAAGTCCTGTCTTTGTTCCAAAACTTCTTGGTTCCCAGCTTTTTATTTTTATTTATTTTTTGAAGTTTATGTATTTTTAAGAGAGAGAGAGAGACAGACAGACAGACAGACAGAGCATGAGTGGAGGAGGGGCAGAAAAATAGGGTAAAACAGCTCTCTCCCCGGTATCTCACCGCTGCGTCGGGTGCAGGAAACCATCAAAACCTTAGAGGAGAAAGCAGGAAAAGACCTCTCTGACCTCAGCTGTAGCAATCTCTTACTCGACACATCCCCAAAGGCAAGGGAATTAAAAGCAAAAATGAACTACTGGGACCTTATGAAGATAAAAAGCTTCTGCACAGCAAAGGAAACAACCAACAAAACTAAAAGGCAACCAACGGAATGGGAAAAGATATTTGCAAATGACATATCGGACAAAGGGCTAGTATCCAAAATCTATAAAGAGCTCACCAAACTCCACACCCGAAAAACAAATAACCCAGTGAAGAAATGGGCAGAAAACTTGAATAGACACTTCTCTAAAGAAGACATCCGGATGGCCAACAGGCACATGAAAAGATGTTCAACGTCGCTCCTTATCAGGGAAATACAAATCAAAACCACACTCAGATATCACTTCACGCCAGTCAGAGTGGCGAAAATGAACAAATCAGGAGACTATAGATGCTGGCGAGGATGTGGAGAAACGGGAACCCTCTTGCACTGTTGGTGGGAATGCAAATTGGTGCAGCCGCTCTGGAAAGCAGTGTGGAGGTTCCTCAGAAAATTAAAAATAGACCTACCCTATGACCCAGCAATAGCACTGCTAGGAATTTATCCAAGGGATACAGGAGTACTGATGCATAGGGGCACTTGTACCTCAATGTTTATAGCAGCACTCTCAACAATAGCCAAATTATGGAAAGAGCCTAAATGTCCATCAACTGATGAATGGATAAAGAAATTGTGGTTTATATACACAATGGAATACTACGTGGCAATGAGAAAGAATGAAATATGGCCTTTTGTAGCAACGTGGATGGAACTGGAGAGTGTGATGCTAAGTGAAATAAGCCATACAGAGAAAGACAGATACCATATGGTTTCACTCTTATGTGGATCCTGAGAAACTTAACAGAAACCCATGGGGGAAGGGAAGGAAAAAAAAAAAAAGAGGTTAGAGTGGGAGAGAGCCAAAGCATAAGAGACTGTTAAAAACTGAGAACAAACTGAGGGTTGATGGGGGGTGGGAGGGAGGGGAGGGTGGGTGATGGGTATTGAGGAGGGCACCTTTTGGGATGAGCACTGGGTGTTGTATGGAAACCAATTTGACAATAAATTTCATATATTAAAAAAAAAAAAAAAGAAAAAAAGAAAAATAGGGTAAAACAGAATCCGAAGCAGGCTCCAGGCTCTGAGCTGTCAGCACAGAGCCCAAGGTGACCTGAGCCAATGTTGGATGCTTAACCAACTGATCCACCCAGGCGCCCCAGTTCCCAGCTTTTTAGAAGCAGTGATGGACTTTGCATCCTAGAGCTGAGAGAACATGATGTTTACATGTACTTATTTTGTTGGTTTGCTTTAGATTGGGGCCATTGTTGGTGGGGTCCTCCTTTTGGTGGTCGCAGTTGCTGGTGTGGTGTTGGCAAAAGGATCTTGGAATTCAGACATCACTCTTCTGACCATCAGTTTCATCTTCCCCTTGATTGGCCATGTCACGGGCTTTCTGCTGGCACTTCTTACCCACCAATCTTGGCAGAGGTACAGTGAAATTATCCGTACACTTTTTTTGAGGAAGTTAAAGTAAACACACTGCCACTGGCAGGCTTTGCTGCCAGGCTATGTCAGGAGACATTAAGAGTCTTGACTTACAAGGTGGATGGAACAGGATGACTCCTCATAAAGAGAGTGAAAAGATCACAGTACTTCTTGCGTAAATGAGAACAAAGGCTGGAGTGATGGGAAATTGTAATCTGTGAAATTAGGATTGGGGTGTTAACACCACATGTTGAAATCTGGACACATTTCTCTTCTTATCCTAGTAATTAGATAGGGGTGAGATGGTTTCATTAAATATAGAGATCATTCTAGGGCATGAGCAAAATTCCAGATTAAGCATTTATCCATTGTTTGTGCCAAATTCTGTAAAAGTGCTAATTATAAGGGGCAAGAGGAGGAAGGGCAAACTGGAGATATAAGATGGGAATGTATCTGATACATTGTCATTACAAGCTGGGGCATATAATTTATAAATATTGTGAAATATTAAAAATGATAATACTCCATGTTGTTATATCTGGAGATGAGTTGTTGGAGGGAATGTAAATTGGTATAAACTCTCTGGAAGGCAACTTAGTCATATCAATAGCCTTATAAATATTTATAGCTGTTCACTCAGTGATTTTACTTCTAGAAATCTGTCCTGAATCTAGGACTGTCAGATAAGCACACGAAAATTGATGTGCAAGGATGTTAATTGCAGTTTTATTTATAAATATAAAAAATAGAAACAATTTAAATATCTGACAATAGGGAGATATTTAATTCATGAGGTATCTATGTGATGGACTATGATGCATCAATTTTAATGCTTCTGGGAAATACTTAAAAGATAAATTTAAAAGAGAATAGGAAACAGTAAGCATTTTGATTCCCACCTTGTAGAAGAAAGCAGAAGAATTTTATGTATGGAAAAATACTGGAAAAAATATACCATATGCTAAGAGTGTTTAATTTTGAGTAGTAGGATTAAGAGTAATTTTTGTTTCTTAATATTTTCTTGGTATATTTCCTGAGTTTTTCAATGAGTATGTACTATCTCTAAAGTCAGAAAAGAATTATTGAAGAAACGTGAGCTATGTGTTGAACTTCGAAGGTGGAGTTTGAGAAATTAAAATGCTTAAAAGATTGAGTTAAGTCAAAGAGAATAGAAAGTGGTGTGTGTTTTGATGTTTATTTTGTAGAAGAAATCTGTTTCTAGTCTACTTGGGGAGCATTTAGGATTATCCCAGGTACTGAGTGAGGCTCTGCTTGTGGTATCTCATTTACTTCTTACTATGAGCCTGAGAAGTAGTTACTATTAGTACCCTCATTCTACAGATGAGCAAATCCTTCAAGACGTTAAGGAACTTGACTAAGTTCGTAGAGCCAGAATGTGGTGGAGTTAGGATTTGACCTGGAGTTTGTTTGCAAAGCCAATAATTAGGAACACAGGCTGTTGAGTGGTTGAAATATAATCAGATCTGGAGAGAAAGTATTCCTATGGCAAAGTGTAGTTAACAATCTTGTTTTCTCCATACTTGATGGCTTGAGAAAGATCAGGATGGAGACACTGCATTTGCCTTGTGAATGGTCCAGATGTGAGGTCCACCTTTGCAGCTTAATGATATCAGGTAATTGACAGGGGTCTGAAAGGAGTGAGTGGTCTAAAGAAAGCATAGCAAGCAAGAGAGTAAATAGAAATAAAATAAGAGCGGTAGAGCTTGCTCTGTACCAATGTTTTCATGCCCATATTACCTTCTCCTTGTTACCTCCCTATTCCAAACCCACTTGCATAGAGATGCTGGTTTGTATTCTTTTTAAATTTTTTTTTAATGTTTATTCATTTTTGAGAGACAGAGAGAGACAGAGCATGAGTGGGGAAGGGACAGAGAGAGGGAGACACAGAATCCGAGGCAGGTTCCAGGCTCTGAGCCATCAGCACAGAGCCTGACGCAGGGCTCGAACTCACAGACTGCAAGATCATGACCTGAGCTAAAGTCGGTCACTCAACCGACTGAGCCACCCAGGCACCCCATGTATTCTGAAACACCTCTTTTCCCTCTTCACTTCCATCTATAGAAACCTGCAGATCCCCTTTATAAATTACAGACAGACAAATCAGCTAACCCAGCCCCTGAGGTCCTGCTTATGTCTTCCTTCTACTTTCTCCTGGTTTTTATTTTTCAAGTGAGGTTTATTGAATTTTTTTTTCCAATTAGGAAACCAATAAAATATAGAAAAATAGAAAGTAGGAAAAAAACGTGCTCCTAAACTCTTTCACCAAAGAGTTTTAGACATTTGGTTTTTACTTAGGGTTTTTGTGTTTACCTTCAAGTGTAAATGATGAAATAGGTAGGAAAAAGTATAAGCTCAACAACACTTGAAGGTAAACACAAAAACCCTATTTCATCTTTCCATTCTCATCTCCAACTCTGCACTCCACACAGATTGGCTTACAGCATATGCACCACCTCCTGGTAGGTGCAGGTCATACCTGTCCCTGGATCTTTAATTTCAGTCACTGTCCCATATGAAATGCGTCTCCCACCCTCACCCTTTCATTCCCCTCTGCCTCTGTGAAGCCTTCTCTAACCATCTATGCCACTTCTATGAATTTCTATAGCATCTCCCTGACCCTCCATCATATTTTGTCTTGTGTTGTTACTGGGCCTTTCCTGTGTGTATATCATGTCTTTCCACCCTGATTCCTAGGGTGGGGTTCCTGGGATCCTGCTCCAAAGAGTCTCTTGGAGAGAAGACCACCCACAGAACAGGCACATTCAGCACATTATTATGAAACAAGTAGATGTTTTGGGGGGCAGAGAGACAAGGAGAGAGAGAATCCCAAGCAGGCTCTGCACTGTCAGCTCCGAGCCAGAAGAAGGGCTCGAGTTCACGAACTGTAAGATCATGACCTGAGCCCAAATCAAGAGCTGGAGGCTTAACCAAATGAGCCACCCAGGTGCCCTGCGAGTAAACAGTTTTAGTGGCCTAAGCTCATAGCTTACATTTATTGCTATATATATGAGAAAAATTTAAGAAGAGTCCTAATTCTAGTATGTAACTCTTGAAAAATTCTTTCATTGGTAGATGCAGGACGATTTCCTTAGAAACTGGAGCTCAGAATATTCAGATGTGTGTCACCATGCTCCAGTTATCTTTCACTGCCAAGCAGTTGGTCCAGATGCTTAGCTTCCCACTGGCCTATGGACTCTTCCAGCTGTTGGATGGATTTCTCATTGTTGCAGGTGAGTAGAGCCTCCACTGTGTAGATGTGATTGAAAATTGTCAACCCAAGCCACAAACTTCTTTTTCAATCTGAACATGCATGTGCAACTCTTGTGATACGTTTTTAACCTGACATTTCTGGAGAAAATAAAGAGCACAAACAAGATCCTTTGCTTTCACAGAAAAACATTAAAAACATGTGACAGTGAGCTTATAATTACAAACAAATATGCTTCATAAAAGACAATGCACTATTAGAACTTAGGTTCTAGGACTTGATAAGTCTCCATGAGCAATAATTTATCTTCAAAATGACATTTGTTCTATTTCATCAAGAGTCATGAGGTCTTCCAAATGCCAAGTTATTTCACAATGCTTCTGTGAGCAAGAATTGTTCTGAACATCTGTGAAATATTTTTCAACTATGAAATATAATGCATACACAGATATTGAAATACATATTTGCATACATATATATCATATGTATCTATCCATACAGCCAAATATACATCATTTTAGAGTCCGTAATTAGGTAGGTTCACAGAAAGTAAATTAAAAAAGACATAGATGTGTACACACACACATATATTTTAATCTTGGGACATTGTAAATTTTCACTGTTATCAGGGAATAGGTTCTGTGTAAGATTACTGGTATAACTGATTATAAACTGATTGCTAATATAACAATCAATGTAAGGAATACTTGGGGTTGAATTTTACCAGAAAATAAGATAAATCTTAGCAGAATAAATCTCCCTGGTCTTAGATCCAAGTTTTAATTCCTTCTCCTTGGTGAGATTGTGAGGGAAGGAACATGTCTGGCTCATTCCCAGGTATCTTCCAGCACCCAGATGAGCATCTGACTCACAGGAAGCATTCCACAGGTGTTGCTAACTGACTGACTGACTGACTGAATGGATGAGCCATCAATGACCTGATGAATATTTCAATCACAAACGGTCCATTCCAGATAAAAATAGCCGTTTTGATACATCAAATGATTTTCTTCCATTGTTTCCTCTTTTTTTTATTGAGGTATTATTGACATACAATATATTACTTTCAGGTATACAACATGATGATTCAAATTTGTATATATTATGAAATGATCACCACAATAAGTCCATTTAACATCTGCCCCATACATAGAGTTTTTTTCCCTTGTGATGAGAACTTGTAAGATTTACTCTGTCAGCAACTTTCAGCTATACAATAGCGTTATCAACTATAGTCACCTATTGTACATTGCATCTCTGTGTCTTATGTATTTTATAACTGGAAGTTTTTACCTTTTGACTCCCTTCACTGATAGATATCCCCCACCCTGCTACCCCCCACCCCTGCCTCTGGCTCATGCCTATCTCCGTGAGCTTGGTTTTGGCATGCTATATTTCCATTTTTGTTTGTCTTGGGTATTTTATTTCACTTCTGATTTCTTTGTTGATCCACTGGTTGTTCAGTAGCATGTTGTTTAGTGTCCATGTATTTGTGAATTTTCCAGTCTTCTTGCAGTTAATTTCTAGTTTCATGCCACTGTGGTCAGAAAAGATATTAGATATGATTTCAATCTTAAATTTATTAAGACGTTTGTGGCCTAACATATGATCTGTCCTGGACTGTTCTATCTACTCTTGAGAAGAATATGTATTCTGTTGCTTTTGGATGGAATGTTCTGTATATATCTGTTGACATCATCTGGTTTCATGTGTCACTTAAGGCCAATGTTTTCTTATTTGATTTTTTCTCTGGACATTCTAACCATTTATGTGAGTGGGTGTCAAAGTCCCATATTGTTATTATATTGCTGATAATTTCTCTCTTTCAGTCTGTTAATATTTGCTTTATATATTTAGGTGCTTCTATGTTGTGTGCATATATATTTATAAATGTTATCTCCTCTTGTTGGATTGACCCCTTTGTCACTATTTAATGTCCTTGTCTGTCTTTACAGTTGTTGTTTTAAAGTTTATTTTACCTGATATGAGTATAGCTACTTCAGCTTTCTTTTGTTTTTTGTTTGCATGAAACATGTTTCTCCATCCCTTCACTTTCACTCTATGTGTATCATTACATTTGAAGTCTCTTGTAGGCAGCATAGAGATGGGTCTTGTTTTTTTTTTTTTGTAGTTTTTTTATGTTTTAAATATGTTTTTAATGTTTGTTTAAATGTTTGTTTATTTATTTATTTATTTATTTATTTTTAATGTTTACTTATTTTTGAGAGAGACTGAGGAAAGGGCAGAGAGAGAAAGACAGAGGATCCAAAGTGGGGTCCATGCTGACAACAGACAGCCTGATGTGGGGCTTGAATTCATGAACCCGCAAAATCATGTCCCGAGCTGAATTTGGATGCTTAACCAACTGAGCCACTCAGGTGCTCTGGATCTTGTTTTTCAATCCATTCAGCCACTCTGTGTCTTTTTTTGGAGAATTTAGTCCATTTACATTTAAAGTAATTATTAATAGGTATGTACTTACTGACATTGACATTCATTGTTTTCTAGCTGTTTTATATTTCCTCTCTGTTCCTTTCTTCTTTTGTTCTCTTCCTTTGTGGTTTGATGGCTTTTTTCAGTGGTGTACTTAGACTCCTTTCTCATCTTTTGTGTATATGCTAAAGGTTTCTTCTTGGTGGTTACCATGAGGCTTACATTTAACAACTTGTATTTATAATGGTCTAGAGATGCCTGGGTGGCTCAGTTGGTTAACCGTCTGACTTTGGCTCAGATCGTGATCTCGCTGTTCATGAGTTCAACCCCTGTCGGGCTCTGTGCTGACAGCTAGGAGTCTGGAGCCTGCTTCCAATTCTGTGTCTCCCTCTCTCTCTGCCCCTCCCCTACTTGTGCTCTGTCTCTCTCTCTCAAAAATAAATTTTCAAAAAAAAAAAAGTCTATTTTAAGTTGGTAACAACCTAAGTTTGAACACATTCAAAGGCCATACATTTTTATCCCCTTTCATGTTTTATGTTTCTGATGTCACATGTTACATTTTTTTTATTTTGTATATTTCTTAACTAATTATTGTGGCTATAATTATATTTACTACTTTTGTCATTTAACCTTCATACTAACTTTATAAGTGATTAATTCACTACCTTTCTATATATTTACCTTTACCAGTGAGATCTATACTTTCATATATATTTTTGTTACTAGTTAGCACCCTATCTTTTCAGCTTAAAAAAGACCCTTTAACATTAGTTGTAAGTGTTGATGAACTCTAGCTTTTGCTTGTTTGGAAACTCTTTATTTCACCTCTGCTTCTGAATGATAAGTTTGGTGAGTAGGGTGTTCCTGGTTGGGAGTTTTTTGTTTTGTTTTTGTTTTTTTTCCAGCACTTTGAATGTATCATGCCACTCCTTCTGGTCTGCAAAGTTTCTGCTGAAAAATCTGCCAACCCTCAGAGGGGGTTCCTCTATGTGTAACAAGTTGTTTTCTCTTGCCACCTTTATGATTCTTTCCTTGTCTTTAACTTTAGACATTTTAATTATAATGTGTCTTGGTATAGCTCTCTTTGAGTTTGTCTTATTTGAAATTCTCTTTCTGGACCTGGATGTCTGTTTCTCTTCCTGCCTCTCAGTCTGATGCTGTAAAATGAAGAAATGAATCTCTTCCACATAAAGTTCTGGGCACTTTTCAAAGGGCTGCTTCTGGGCTGGGCCCTGGGGCAGGTGAGTCGGCATACAGTTCCTCCATTCAGCACAGCCCTGTGGTTCTCATGGGTACCAGACCTGTTGGTCTTAAAAGCCAGATGTTTTGGGAGCTCATCTCTCAGGTGACTGTCTTAAAAGTTGGGGTACCTGATGTTGGGTATGAGTCCTTTGTTCCTGAGGGAGAAGCTCCATGTGTTGAGTTCCCTCCTGATTTTGGTGGCCCTGTCTGGGGTGGGGCTTCTGGGGGGGGGTGGGTTCTGGATGGGGTTTCTGACAAGATTATAACTTGACCTTTCCTACTCATTCCCATGTGGTTTCTCTCTCATTTGTCTGATGCAGTGGGGTTGTTTTGACAGTGTTTGGGCTTTTTCCCAGAGACATTTAGCATGTCTATGGGAGGAGGCGAGTTCAGAATCTACTTATGTTGCCTCCTTGAACCAGAACCCCCTGTTTCCATATCTTTTCCTTTCTTTTTCTCCTTCTTTTTCCTGTGTATTTTCACATATATGGCCCAAAGCAAACACAGCCCCAAAGTATTGACAAGTACACAATATCACTACATTACAGTGTTTGCTAAGTGATGTTTTAGTACTTGTATGTTTTAACACCTAGCATACAAGATGTACAAGAGGAGATTGAAGAATGAACACAGAAAAAAGAACACACGTTGTGAAGAAGGCTGCCATAACAAGAAATCCACTTCTCCCAAAGAGACTGGTGCTTTTTTGGAGGTGAATGAGGAAGTCACCATAACTTCTGGGCCATCAATGCCGATGGATCTCCACACAACCCTTGAGCCACCTGGCCACATCTCTTCTGGTACCTAGTAAGGGTTGCTGGCCTGACTGGTCTCCATCTTCCTCAGTGGCCAGTAAAGACAGTGCAGAACTGATGTTTGGATCTCATTGGCAGGGCCTATGGGAATATTGGATATTTATATTTTCATGTGGTTTGTGAACTGTCATAGGATCCATTTTTGAGAATGTATTCTGCCTCTTTCCGGGAGTCTTTTGGGGGTTTGCACAATATATTTACTAGCTGCTGCTGTGTGTTCTTGTCTTCCCACGTAGTGAAGAGTAACACTGTTATGCAAAGTCATCCTGGATCTTAATTTTCCTGAGACCTAGGACTCTGTAGAGGAGATTCCACTGCCTGCAGCAGGGAAAGAACAGAGTCTGGACCCACTTGATTTTTGGACAGGTTCTTTGGAGCACTGGGGAGGAAGCATACAGTTCCCATAAAAAATGAGGCCATTTCTCAAATAATAATAATTTTTTTTAGGGCTTGGAAATCTTTTGGGACTGTAGATGCAAAATAAGTTTAGAGGGAATTTAACGACCACTTGTGGTTAAAATGTGAATGCCCCATATTTTCAGTCCCTAATGATAGGCACAATATATAAACACTTTTTGCTTATATATCATTTTAAGAAACATTCCATAGATTGAGATCATTCCATATGTACTATTTCATAAATCAATGATGCATTATGGAGCATCTTTACATGTCAGTCATTGTTGACCTACCTCATTCTTTAGAACCGTGGCTTCATAGAAGTGTTCCATTGCATAGAAGTACTGTAATTTATTTAACCATTCCTTATTTGTGGACATTTAGATAGCTTTCAATCCACTGGTATTCTAATGCTGCTACGAACACCCGTACTGCTGTGCGAGCGTTTTTGGAGGATTACTTCCTATGACTTGAACAGCCAGGCCAGGTGCATATTAAGATATTGGTCAGGCTGCTCTCTGGTGATGTAAGAAGTGACTGAGTGGGCCTGGCTTTCCCATGGTTGCACCAGTCTAAAGAATGATCAGTTCTGATTTGTGAAAATATCTCATTTACAATTGCGTTTAAAAAATGATAAGTGGGGGCGCCTGGGTGGCGCAGTCGGTTAAGCGTCCGACTTCAGCCAGGTCACGATCTCACGGTCCGTGAGTTCGAGCCCCGCGTCAGGCTCTGGGCGGATGGCTCGGAGCCTGGAGCCTGTTTCCGATTCTGTGTCTCCCTCTCTCTCTGCCCCTCCCCCGTTCATGCTATGTCTCTCTCTGTCCCAAAAATAAATTAAAAAAAAAAAAAAAAAAAAAAAAAAATGATAAGTGAATTAGAGTATTTTCCATGACCACTTGCCTATTCAGGTCCTTTGCCTGCCTTACTATTATAATTTTTCCTTTTTGATTGATAACATTGTAGCACATCATGGATAGTGACACCTTGACCTATTATGTCAACATTTTGCCCACTTTTAATCTTTTAGCTTTTGTTTTTCTATGTCTTTTGCTGTATGGAAGTTTTATATTTTTTTATATATTTAGTTTATTAGTCTATTGAAAAATGTTTTTTTGACCTTGATATCTGTCAAATGTTCTATCTTTGTGTGGATTGTGAATTATGATAGTATTTCTTTTTGAGAACGTATTTAGCCCCTTTGCAATGTGTTCTATTTGGGGGTTTGTACCTGTATTTACCATCTGCTGTGTGTGCTGTCTGGGAGTAGGTAAAACCCTTCTTCCTTTATTCTGACATTATTAAAAATATTTCCCAAATATTTTTCTATTACTTGTATGAGCTAAACATGTTTATTCCATTTTGAATTTACGTTTTTGTATGGTGTGTTAAGAATCTACATTTTTTTTATGACTAACTGCTCCAACATCATATATTGAACCATTCATCTTTTCTCCACTGATTCGAAATGCCACCTTTCTCACATAATTTCCTATATAATGTGTGTTTGTTGGGGCTGTATTTAGTTCCATTTTTCTCTGTCTATTCTTATTTGTAAGGTTTGAAATGTGTGAGAAAGTATATTGTCTGAGATTTAGTGCTTGGCAATTTTATTTTGTAAGCATTCCCCAGAGCCTGTAGGTTAATATAATGATAACGATTATTAAGGTATTCTCATGACAATTAAGAACATCTTTAAAAAATTTTTTTTTAAACCTTTATTTTTGAGACAGAAAGAGACAGAGCACGAGTGGGGGAGGGGCAGAGAGAGAGGGAGACACAGAATCTACAGCAGGCTCCAGGCTCTGAGCTGACAGCACAGAGCCCGATGCGGGGCTCAAACTCACAGACCATGAGACCATGACCTGAGGCCAAGTCAGATGCTCAACCGACTGAGCCACCGAGGTGCTCCAAGAACATCTTTGTGATAGTACAGAAAGAGCCTCAGTAAGTGTCACAGGTATATTTACACGGAAAAGAACTATGCAGACTGACATGTTTGTTAATTCTCAACTGCTGCTTTACTACGTGAGGATTTCCATTTATCCACCTGATAAATGTTTAGGTGTTGAGAAGCTAGTCTGTGCTGTGTACAGGCACTTGGGACATGGGGCAGTAACGAGGCAGGAAGGATTCCTGCTGGCATGGTTCACACTTTAGTGGGACTAGATCCCTGCAATGAACACAGCCAGTGGAGTTGGGCATTCACAGAGATTCCCTGTCCTAAAACGAGCATTAACATGAATTTTAAAGAATCCATAGACAATGAATTTGTAAATTGTTTCTCTACCTAGGCATCTAACACGAAGTGGTGAAATCCAATGCTCTGTTCCGAAAGCATTAAGTATGTGGTCAGTATTTACAATAGTCAGGACTGGTATGGGGATAAGACCACCAAAAGCCATCACTTAAGACAGACATGACACAAATCAATGTAAGGGTCTGAAAGTAGTCCCATCAGAAGACTGCCATCTCCAGAAACGGTTTGTAAACGTGTCACTGAGAACTGGAAACGGTCATGTTGTCCTGGAGGCTACAGTTACCTTTAGCATGAAGAATGTAACTAAAAAAAATAAAAAAATAAATAAAAAAAGGCTCTAACTGAATAAATTGTATTCTAACTGATTTAATTATTTAACTGATTTAAATAATTATGGGTTCATGAAAGCCAGTGCCTATATAAAGCTCAGCAGTGGGGCTAGAGAACTATGCCAAGCAGAATGAGTCCAGCTCTATGTCCTGAAAAGAGCCGCTGGATACTTGAGGCAGCACAGCACAGTGGGAAGCACATGGCTTTGCCAGGGCCACTTGCTTTGTTCCACTTAAAAAGCTAGGACGCCTTGGGAGTAGTGGGATGAAGTCAGGCCAACTTCACATTGAATTCCAGCTCTGTTATTTGGGCAACACCGGGCCCGTGACGGTCCCTCGGAACTTCAGTTTCCTCTCTTGAAAAGGGTGGTAACATTCAACCCTAAACACCTTGAAAATACCTGGTTTGATACATGGGAAGTGCTCAGTGAGTGTTGTGAACCTTTCCCTTCCTTGTGCAGTCATAATTCATCCTGGAGTACAAAGGGTAGTTTGGCCTAACACAGTTCAATGGGTCATAGCCTCTAAGCAACCTTCTGACCAGCCTTTGTGTGTACTTTGCCCACCTGGAGGAGCCCAACCTGAACGATCACTTATTCGGCTGGATAGAGCTAAGCTAAGAAACTGGCAACATGACTTATCAGCAGGCATCCTGAGATTTGCTTAGCATGATCTCTAGAATATACTGAATTTTGCGTGAATGGATATAATTAGGTTTCTAAACCCATGAAGCTGGAGACTACTTTAAGAAAAATGTTTATTGGGGCACCTAGGTGGTTCTGTCCGTTAAGCGTCCAACTTTGGCTCAGGTCATGATCTCACGGTTCATGGGTTCCAGCCCCACATTATGCTGACAACTCAGAGCCTAGAGCCTGCTTCAGATTCTGTGTCTTCCCTCTCTTTCTCTCTGCCGCCCTCTACCTGCCCCCCCCACCCCGCCCCACGGCTAGTACTCTGTCTCTCAGAAATGAATAAACATTAAAAAAAAAAAAATAGTATGAATGTCTTTAAAAATGTTTATTGATGGGGGAGGGGCAGAGAGAGAATTGCAAGCAGGCTGCATGCTGTCAGTGCAGAGCTCAATGCAGGGCTCAATCCCACAAACCATGAGAACATGACCAGAGCCAAAATCAAGAGTTGGATGCTTAACCAAGTGAGCCGCCCAGTCCCCCCTGAAGATCACTTTCAAATACTTCTGGTCTGTGAATTTTCAACAGCTATAAATTCAGATACCTCTGGGGTCAGGGAGATCTTAGAAGATGGACACCGTGTTAGCTACTAAGGAATGGTGGAAACTGGGAGAACTGGAAAGGCACACACTGCTACCATATAGGTATTGTTTCCTTTGTCCTTCTTAACAGAACCAAGATTTTGTTCAGGGAAGCGATATGTAGCTGAAAATAGCTTTCTTGAAGTTGGAGATGGTCATGTGACACAGTTCTTGCTAATAAGATAGGAGTGAAGTCTGCTTGTGATTTTGGAAAATTTTGCTTTCTTGCCAGAGGGACTGATGGACTCTTTCTCCTTGTCAATACTATTTCGTTCCTAGAATATGGATAAAGTAGCTGGAGCTGAAGCAGCCATTTCCAGACAGCGAAGCAAAGGTCAGGATAACTATGTATCTGTTGGCATTCTTGAACTATATAGAATCAATGCCAGCAACTGCCTACTTTTGAATTTTTAAGTTAATTTTTAATGTTTATTTATTTATTTTGAGAGAGAGAGTGAGCAGGGGAGGGGCAGAGAATCCCTAGCAGGCTCTGTGCTGTTAGCACAGAGCCCAATGCAGGGCTTGAACTCACGAACTGTGAGATCATGACGTGAGCTGAAATCAAGAGTCAGACACTCAATTGACTGAACTACCCAGGAACCCCTTGAATTTGTTTTCTTAAGGACAGAAATCTCTGATTTGTAGAAGCTTGTTTGGCTAGCTTTTGACAACTTGCAGTCAAATGTAATTCCAAGTTAATATGTTACAATTTACATTGACTTTAAAATATTATGCAGGTCAATGCATAGTTTGTTACATTTATCTCCACCATAACAAAGTACCTTAAATATTTCTGAATTAATGTAAAATGGAAACACATTCTTTCACTGTCAAGGCATCTGTCACCAGAGGATAGCTTTGGTGAACTGTTCTTTTAATTTCTTTCTTTTTTTTTTTTTTTAAACGTTTATTTATTTTTGAGACAGAGCATGAACAGGGGAGGGGCAGAGAGAGAGGGAGACACAGAATCTGAAACAGGCCCCAGGCTCTGAGCTGTCAGCACAGAGCCCGACGCAGGGCTCGAACTCACGGACCGTGAGATCATGACCTGAGCTGAAGTCGGACGCTTAACCGACCAAGCCACCCAGGCGCCCCTAATTTCTTGAATCTATCAGATTGCACTTAGATAATCACTAAAAAAAATTTTTTTCATTATTTATTTTTGAGAGACAGAGCACAAGTGGAGGAGGGGCAGAGAGAGGGAGACACAGAATCTGAAGCAGGCTCCAGGCCGTGAGCTGTTAGCACAGAGCCCAATGTGGGGCTAAAACTCACAAACCATGAGATCATGACCTGAGTCAAAGTCAGATGCTTAACCGACTGAGCCACCCAGACACCCTGATAACTTGTCATTTTAAAAGCAAGAGATCAAGCAGGCTATCTGGAACCATAGATGTGAACACCTGATTTTTTCTCAATAGTCATTTTTCTCCTTTGAACGTAATTCAGAAATACTTTTATCAATGACATTTACCAAAGTTGTGATTTGGGGATAAATGCGTTTTTGTTTTTATAAGTTTATTCATTCTGAGAGATAGCCCAAGAGGGGGAGGGGCAGAGAGAGAGAAGGAGAGAGAGAATCCCAAGCAGGCTCCACGCTGCCAGCAGAGAGCCCGATGTGGGGCTCACACCCACGAAGCTGTGAGATCATGACCTGAGCTGAAACTGAGAGACGGATGCTTAACCCACTGAGCCACCCGCGTGCCCCAGATAAGTGCTGTTTCTAATCTTGCAATGCTTAAGACTATACTTAAGATACAATTCTTTTCACAAAAATTTTAAAATTTTTAGTTTTTCTTATTATTTTAGAGAGAGAGGGAGAAGGCGTGAACAGGGGAGGGACAAAGGGAGAGAAAGAATCTTAAGCAGGCTCCGTGCTTAGCACAGTCTGATGTAGGGCTTGATCTCAGACCCTGGGATCGCGACAGGAGCTGAAATCGAGAATTGGATGTTTAACCGACTGAGTGACCCAGGTGGCCCAAGATACCGTTCTTTTACAACATACTTTAGTTTTATACACAGATTCCATCACAACCTGTGCTTCCCCTTCTGTAGCATAGAGTTATCATGGGGAACAGCTGTTCGGCCAACTCGTTTCCCAGCTTCCTAGTACTCAGGGGCAGCGTTTGGCCAGTTCTGGCTGAGGGAATGAGAGGCAATGTTGTACCTTGCTTCTAGGCCTACCCAGCTCCTAAAATCCCCCACAGGTGGTCCTCTATGCTCTTTCCCCTTTCTGGCTGGGGGAATGGAGACAATTCCCAGGATGACCTTGGAAGTTGTGTGTTGACTGCAGAACCTCTGTCAACCTGGGTTCCTGCACACTGGAGAGAGCTATCTTGCTTAGTTGTTTACCTGCCCAGCACTGTTAAGGAAATGAGAAGCAAGCTTCTATTATGTTTGAGCCATTATGTTCTGCTGTATATTTTATAGTGCTTAGGTACCTAATGTGTGTTAAGAGCCAAGTGGTGTTTATTCATTCGATATTTGAGTGCCTTCATGTGCCACTCTGGCTCTGTGGCATTGCCATGCTTTCTAACCAGAGTGGCCCTAGCAAAGGTCTCCTTCCATTCTATGGCAGTGGGAGCCAGGGCCCAGATGAGAGCAGTAACATGTTTACTATAATGAAGTTTCCATTCAGGGGTTGTAAACTGAAACCACATTTTCTTGCCACAGTTTCCATCTCCTAGCTACATTCTTTCCAGAAAAGGATCCTTCTTCAGCTTTCCGCTCTCCCATCTCTGTTGACTTCAGATGATAGCTAATCATCTCCAGCTGTACTGCCTCCCAGAGCCCTGCTGGCCTGGTTTCCTGTGCTTATGACAGGAAAACAAGGCCTCAGGATTCCAACTCACTCAGAACAGAGGTTTCCAAATATCTTTTAAAGCAATAGAACCCTTTTCTCCCAAATGAAGTCTTCAGCTACAATGCAATCTACAAAACCTGTTCTTTTTTTTTTTTAATTTAAATTTTATTATTTATTTTGAGGGAGAAAGACAGGTAGAGAGAAAGTGCACAGAGGAGGCACAGAGAGAGAGAGAGAGAGAGAGAGAATCCCAAGCAGGCTCCATGTTGTCAGTGCAGAGCCCGATGTGGGGCTCAATCTCACGAACTGTGAGATCATGACCTGAGCCAAAACCAAGAGTCCGACACTCCACTGACTGAGCCACCCAGGTGCCCCTATAAAAACTGCTCTGAGGTAGGAATGGTGGCGTGGATGCTTCTGTTGCCAGATTTGTAACTACTTCCGACCAGGTGGGGAGTCAACTGTAACACTGTGGCCCTCTGTGCAGACCCTGGTGTCTTCTGCCTTCAAACAGCCTCAGATACTCAGGATTAGTTTCCATCCAATCGTTGCACTTGGGTGAGATCAGAAGTTCAAGTTGACTAGTTCAGAACTGGTTAGTCCCATGAGGATGAACGGAGCAGTGTCCCAGGTTTCGAGATGTCATCACTCACAGCTGAATGGAAAACTGCTGACAGAATTAGGACTGAGGGACGCGCAGCGGTCGGTACTGAGAATCAGAAGCAGGCTCTTTGAGGCAGATCTCTTTCCCTTCAGGCAGAACCAAATATAACCTCCCAGGAAATGTGATATTGTTTTCCTTGATTACCCCTTGTCAGCTTAGATATTCTGAGTTTTACCACAATTAGAACTTGAAAGTATTCTGATTTATGTATGAGGCACAGTAAGCTGGCACCACTCACAGCGAGGCGGAAGGAAGGGAGACTGAATGTCTTAGCTACTGTCGGTCAGGACATGACCCTCACGTCAGACCCTGATGAAGATCCAGCAGGGTTTCTAACACCACTCTTGGTCCCTGGGGCCGGCACGCCTGGGGCCAAGTTGGGGAGATGGGAAGTTGGGGTCCAGAAGTTCTTGTCTCCCCAGTGCCTGGGTGTTAAGAAATAACACACTGAAAATGTTGAATTTGTCCGCACACACTTTGGCTTGCTCATATTTTTAAGATGTATTTTTATTTACAGAGTGAGATGAAGCATAACAGATAATGCAGTTACAAATGTATCTGATAACTCCATTTTCATGAAAAAGTATATAAATATATTATAGGAAATTCTATATAGTAAACATCAGAAACTGATACAGTAAACATTTGCTACGTTTTTCTATTCCAATATTACTGTCATTTAAAGCTTAAATACTGGTTTCAAGTATCTCCTATAAAATAACTCTATTAAAATACTGGAAAAGAATTTTGCTATCAACAAGATTGGTGCATTAAAAATAGACTTGGTGTGTGTGTCTTTGTAACAATGTCAACTATAATCAAAGGCTGCCTTAATCATCGCTAAGATCTGCATTGTTCAGTTAGTGCTAAAAAATTTTAAATTATCATCACAGGCTGAAGTAGCTGTAAAAATACAGCATTTCACCATCGTTGTTGTGAAGAATGCCCCTCTAAGGTAGAGGAGAATAAGCATAATAATGTTGTATGGACTTGCGGCCCTGTGATCATTATTTTAAACAGGGAGCAGGAAAATCTGTTGGAGGTTGGGGGAGAGATGAAGAAGCATCCAGAAGGCTGTTCTTTTCCTGTTATTTCAGAAGCTGTGGCTGTTCTGTTTGCTCTTCTTTAGCTTGAAGACGCGTCAGAACATAAAGGATGACCTGATAGCAGAAAACATACTGATCCTATGGCCAAAAGAGAAAAAAAAAAGAGACAGATTCTAGATTTATAATGTGAAATAGATACGTCATGAGTAATTTTGGAAATATGGAGAATTTTGTTATAGTTACTATTAAGATGCAGGACATAGAATTGTGCAGTATCATAAAAATTATAAGAAGCTGAAACTGGATGGACAAAACGAGGAGGGGAAAAGCCTTGGGGGTGGAAATATCCCAGAGTCCCAACCGAAATTGTCTGTGGTACGCCACTTTTATGTTTTGTGTTTTGGTAATATTTATGATTTGCTTTTATAAGGGAAAAATAAACTTCCTACAAAATTTCCTGTAGAGTTTATTGAGCTCATCTTGATGTTCTGAAATGTCAAAACCCAAGACACCACACAAAATAATTTTCTTGAAATATTTGGAACAAAAGAATATGGAAATCAAAGAATCAAAGTCTTTCGAAATTAACTTTTTTTTTTTTTTTTTGGTGAAATTACTCTCTGTTTAGTTGATGGTGCAGTGATCTGAGTTTTCTTGTTATACAAGGAATTAATTCACGATATACTAAATGGAAAGTAATAAAACAACTACAGTTGAAACTCATTCAAAGCAGTCATGCCTGTGAACTTGTTTGGACTAAAGAATGAAAGAACGTTCCCTAAAATGTTGACAATTCTGGAGAGTAGGAATACAAGTAACCCTTTCGTTTCCTTTTTGCTTCTCTGTATTTTGACTTTCCCACATTTTGCACAAGTTCATCTTTGACTTTCTCGCACGCCACAAACAAACCGTTAGCAAACCTATTTCCCATGATGCCCCCTTCCCCCTATATCCACCACTCCAGTCTGCACCACACCTGCCACCTAATGGACCTACCTGCTTCTAACCCTGTAGCCTCCTCCCCAAATCCCGTATTGTTTTAGCACAGTAGCCAGAGAGGACCTTTAAAATGTGACTCAGATCAGGTCAGTCCACATCCTATGATGGCTCCACATCACTCAGAAGAAAGCCCAGGCCCTGGTCCTGTCACTTCCCTTTTCCACCTCAGCCACACCAGCCATGGCCATGTTTAAACACGCAAGACCTGCTCCTGCCTCAGATCTCCACATGGGTGGTTCTGTCTGCCTGAAATGCTCTTACTGTCAGATAGCCAATGACCCGCACTGCCCTTCCTTCAGATCTTGGCTCCAGTGTCACTTTCTCAGTGCTGCCCCCTATTGAAAGCACCTCTCCCAGCCTGCCACCATGCTTCCTCTTTGCCCTGATCTATTTTTTTTCCCCTCTAAAGTACTTATTACTTTCAAAGATCTTAGATAACTTAGTTAGTGTGCCTAATATCTGTCTTCCTCCTCACCACCCCTTGAGAAGATCTTTGCTATTCTAGCAGGGATCTTTGTGTCATTCACAGATGTGCTCCAAGTACCTAGAAGCATGCCTGGTCCACAGCAGACACTCAGTAAATAAGTGTCTGTTGAGTGAATGAATTCCCTGGGTATAAAGAACTTATTCAGATCAGTAGGTTCTCTTTACCTAAAAAATGTGTATCAGCTTAATATTTAGGAGATTTAACTTGAATTAAAAGTGTACATGAATGGAAGGCAGGCAAACTTTAATTTTAAAGATAGTCATAAACTTTTATATTCTTCAGGAGGAAGAGAAATGTGAACTTACAGACATATAAAAAGCTTCCATATCCCTCCCTACAATACAAACAATAAGAATAGTGGAACTGCTCAGAACAGACAGATAATCTACATAATGCAGTTCTTGGAAAGATACAAGTCTGTAGGTCAGTGGGTGATATAACCCATGGTTTGTTATCATCGTTTGAAATGAACACGATCAAAACAGGAGATACAGATCCACACATTCACTCTCCCCCAAGAGTGCCTCGTCCAAGCTAAGCAACTCCAGCCTGCCTTCTGGCCTTCTGCTCAGTGCTGCTGAATCCATTCCCTCTCAGGGAATTTCTGTAGCAAGAATGTTACCTTTAACATCTTTAAGTTGGAAATGCAGAAAGAATGCCACTAATTATATGCTATTTGGTACCATCCCCAATTGTTGCCCCAACATGCCCCCCTGTTCTTTGCAGTGCAGATGCACTCATTTTTAAAAAACTAAAAAAAAAAAAAAAAGGTATTTTTATTAAAAATATTTATTTTAATGTTTACTTATTTTTAAGAGATGGAGAGAGACAGAACATGAGTGGGGGTGGGGCAGAGAGAGAGGGAGACACAGAATCCGAAGCAGGTTCCAGGCTCTGAGATGTTATCACAGAGCCCGACATGGGGTTTGAACCCACGAGCTATGAGATCATGACCTGAGCTGAAGTTGGATGCTTAACCAATTGAGCCACCAGGGTGGGGGGGGGGGGGAGAGGGGGGGGGGGGGAGGAGAGGGGGAGAGAGTGAGAGTGAGAGCAAGAGCGAGAGTGAGAGTGAGAGTGAGAGCGAGAAGCCCAAGCAGCGTCCATGTTCAGCATGGAACCAGATGCAGGGCTCGATCCCACAACCCTGGGATCTCAACCCAAGAAGAATCAAGAGTTGGATGCTCAACTGACTAAGCCACCCAGGCACTCCCTTTTTCTTCATTTTTTAAAAAATTAAAAGGCAAAATTTAAATATTTTCATTTTTTTCTGAATTAGTCCTCATGCTTAAAGAAAAAAAAAAACAGTCCCTCACTACCACAGATGTTTGGTTTTAAGGAATAATGTGAAGGCCCATTAAGAAGAGAAATGGTTTAACCAGAACTCTGAAAAGATCCGAATCCTCATGAAAATCCTAATTAGAAGACACCAAGACTCACCTCTGTCTGAACCATCCCATGTCTTTGCAGTCTCATGCAGCGCACGAGGTCAGAGATGTCAAACTGCCAAAGGAAATGGCTATCCGTTAGAGAAAGTGTCACCGAATCTGAACCCCAAAGGTTCACAGAGGAAGGACTTCTATAGATTTCTATATCTCATTCTCCTTCCCCTTATAGCAGCTTTGGGAAATTGTTCCAGACAAAATAAGTCAATGGACTAACTCTGCCATCATTTCATAATTTTATTTATGTTCTTTGTAAGAATTAGGGGAAGTTGTTTTATTTGAAAGTCCCAAACAGAAATTGTCTTCCCTCTGGAATTTGACTTATTTCTAATATCACCATTTATTTTATTAAAAAAAATTTTTTTTTGAGTTTATTTATTTTTGAGAGAGAGTGAGAGCACAAATGAGGAAGGGACAGAGAGAGAGGGAGACACAGAATCTGAAGCAGGCTCCAGGCTCTCAGCTGTCAGCACAGAGCCTGATGCGGGGCTTGAATCCACAAACCGTGAGATCATGACCCGAGTCAAAATCGGATGCTTAAACTGACTGAGCCACTCAGGTGCCCCCTCATATCACCCTTAAAAAAACACAAGGCAAGCTATTTTTCCTGCAGTTTGCTTTTCAGAATGAAATTCCTGATCTTTTTATTTTCACTGATGTTAGCAGTTTGAAACAAGGGAGAAATAGACTGTTTTGTTTTGTTCCACTTAAATCATTAATGGTAGATACAATACTGTGTGAAGAGCAAGACAGAACTGCTTTTAACCAAAATTCTTTAAGACATGATGATTTTAATTGCTTATATACAGTAAGATGTTCTAACATTGTAAGTAAGGTTTATACTAATTTAATTTTAATAAGATTGTAATCA